>NW_020229473.1:51212-103968 GCF_003227725.1 Camponotus floridanus | reverse complement strand
AGCCGTTCAATAGCCGTTCGACAGTCGTAGCCGTTCCATGCGTTCATAGCCGTTCAAGTAGCCGTTCAATAGCCCGTTGCTGACCCGTTCGAGGTCGTTTCCTCTTCGATCGCTGTCACTCATTGTAGTTCGATAATCCTTCGTAGCGCTCGATAAGCCTTTGTAGATGTTTAATAATTGTTACAATAGCTGCTCCTAAACTGTTCGCTACAGCTCATTATAGGTTGATAGCCGTTTCTGAATTAGTGTTAATCGCACGTCGAAGTTCGTTTATCGCAATCTGCAAAGCTCGCATATCCTTCTCGAACGCAATCAGCTTCTCGTCTGATTCTTTCTGTTGATTCTTCAACGTTTTAACATATTGTTCCACATACAGTTTGTTGACTGCATCGGTATCAGCCTCAGGTTGCGCTACACGACGAATCTTGCGCGACCTCGCGTCATAGTCCGTAGCGACGCGACACAGAGCGTTTCGACGCAAGTAACTTGTCACCAATTTACCCAATGATCGCTTGTGCAGATTTCTTCATTTCTCCGTTCGAATAATCCAAATTTGTTGATAGGCATTTTTTTTCGATGTGAAACGTCGATCGACTGATTAGTTTTGTCGAGACACCGTTTAATTTATAATAAGGCCAGCTTCGCGAAGTTCCTCTATGATCGACAGGATCTCGTTGTCGTGAGCGTTGTGGCCAGCTCGGCGCGAAGCGTCGAGCAATCGTAGGCGATCCACTAGCTCGTTGGGATCGTCCCAGTGCACGTAATCGATCTTATTGTCGGTTAGCGTCATCGCGCGAGGCGTGAATACTCCCGTTCCCGTTTTTTTCTTTTTCGATTCGATCGACATCAACGGTGCGATTATTTGTTTATACTTGTATCCCTTGTTGCTCTTTAATTGACCTTGCGCATCATATTGACGTTTATGCGCATTCGTCGCCATCAATATGCTCTTATATTTTTGCACATCGTCCTCAGTGTATATGACGTCGTCGGGAATTCTCTTGAAGATCAACTCGTATAATCCTGGTGTACCAATATACCTCACTTTATCTATGATTATAGAGTCATCTTTGTCAATGTCGAATCGTTTGTTACCGAGACGCATTCCATTCTCGTCGAAATAGACGCCGTACACGTGATCGATCGTGTTTTTTCTTTCGTCACCGCTAAGAAGAGCACCTATGTATTTTTTGCCCCAGTGATCCCAAGTGTTCTCATAACACTTCTTGACCTTCCGACGTTTGTAATCTGTTTCGAACGGATGTTTCGAGCGGGTTGCCCGAGGTTTCGAAAACTTCCTCTTGAAACAGGTTTTTTTGGGATTTTTCGAGAACTTCTTCGATCTCATCAAGTAATTTGGGTATCCTGGATTGTACGGTTCTCGTTGTCCCGGACGGTGTGGAGGTTATCAGCGGTGTAGAGGTTAGCAGCGGTTCATCCAATGTACGCGGCGTCAATAACGTTTAGCCTTCAATCGTTTCCTCTTTTTCGGTGTCGCATCCTCCTCCTCCTCCTCCTCCTCCTCCTCCTCCTCCTCTTTCTCCTTATACCGCTTGATGGGTAATGTTTTAATTATAGTGTCAGCGTTACTCTCCGGCTCATTTTTCATCGCGATAAAGCTAGAGTTGTCGGCGATTTTTTGTAGTGGCTCGATAATAGGTCTAAAATGGGTCTTGACCGCGATATCGTCGTCGATCTTACCGGTCTTTAAAGCGCGATGTTTCTTGCGGATCGATTCGCTCGTTTTCTCAATCTCCTTCGCAATCTTTTCACGCTCATGAATATTATCGCTTTCAGCCATGACGGAATGTCAAGCGTTTCACCCTTCTCGACAAAATGTTGGCAGCGACTAATCGTTTTGCGGTATCGCGAACACGTTAAATCCTTTTCTGTATCGCCCGTTCGTAAGCGAGCTGTCCTTATCTATCACTAGGAATCCATACTTTTGTTGCCAACAAGTACGACATAATTCACTGAAATCCTCGTACGACATGTCGGTATTCACATGATCGTTGTACACGTGTTTCAAGTTGGTACCATCCTGTTTAAATAAGATCAGCAGGTTCGCGTTGTCGCGTATAAGATGTTTTGATATTCTCGCGTACGTCTGACAAAGATAGAAGCAGTCGACGTTCGAGTGACGACCCATTGAGAAGTACTCTCTTATCGTATCTTGCTTGTCGCACGCCACGTCATCGAAGACGAAAATCGAGTTTGGATGTGCCTCGCTCGGTGGAATGACGTCACTGTTATTCGAGAACGTAAAGTAGCCGATTTCGTCGATCGGCGTCAACAAATTCTCCAGATATTGATATTTTGGCTGTTGCAACGACTTCGAATATACGTACACATTCTCGAAACGTACACCGTGCGGACTTTCCAGTAGACTTATCAGAACGTTGGTTTTACCACAATTCGAGGGTCCGCATATGATCGCGCGTATAGTAGTCGGTAGCATCGTACCGTGCCTGCGCATTTCCGCGTTGTCCCCCATTAATCGTAATCTGCTATCGCAATTTCTCACGTAAATCGTCAAAGATTGTCGTACGAATCTCATTTTTTTCAACACTGTTGATTGGATCGAACGCCTGCCTATTTATAGGTGCGCGAAATCACGAGTCGCTCAGTAGAGGAAAAATGTTCATTCTGCTATCAAGTCTTTCCGACATTTACTATTTGAGCGTCGAACAGCTACAATTTGTGTCGAAAGCAGTTCTGTTGCGAATGTGCGGTGATCACGTTCACTACGTGTGGGACAAGCTTCCAGAATATATAAAGGCGGATCCGGAGGTTCAGACGTATCGTCGCTGTTACAAACACTACAATCAGCCGTGGCAGGAAACGCACATCGACGGTCCGGCGCCATTGATAAAGAATTGCAGCGAATGTCAACGAAAATAGGTAGAGGCCTATTAAATCACGCGATAAACGCACTTCCGATCGAATTACATATTCCCGGCTATCAGTTTTGCGGGCCAGGTACACAGTTGGAGAAGCGATTAGCCAGAGGTGATCGAGGTATAAATCCATTGGACGCTGCGTGTCGCGAACACGATATAGCATACTCTTGAAGCAACGATCTCACCGAGAGACACGCTGTGGATAGGATACTCGCCGAGAAAGCGCGGAATCGCATCGTTGCGAGAGATTCGACTCTTGGTGAGAGAGCCGCAGCTACAGCTGTCTGGACAGCGATGAAAGCTAAGACGAAGCTCGGTATGGATCTGAAGACAACGAAGACGAAGAAAAGAACGATGAAGAAACGGATTCTTCTGGTAGCGAAATGCGGCGGCATATTGCCGATTCTACCAATGTTGGGAGCGCTCGGATCCCTGATCGGTGGAGCGGCTGGTGTAGCAAAAGTGGTGAACGACAGAAAAGACGCGCAACGTCAGTCGCAGGAGATGCTACGTCACAATCATGCCATGGAAGGTCGTGGATTATATCTCGCTCCTTACAAACACGGACGAGGAGCCTCACCGAGAAAAAAAAAAAAAAAAAAACGTCAAAGAGACGCTAAAAATGCCGCAGGGTGCAACTACCAACGTACAATTGCTGCAACTGGCAAAACGTATGCGCATTCCATATTTTAGAGGTATTTTCATGCGCAACTCTTTACCGATCGGTTGTATTTATCAAAACGAGAGCGGCATCGTAAATTTGAATAGCGTTGAAGGACCAGGTACTCATTGGGTAGCGTACGCAAAGAGGGGAAATCGCGTTATATATTTCGACAGTTTCGGCAATCTTCGACCACCGAATGAACTGGTGCGATATTTCGGACGAAACGTAACGAAGATACAGTACAATTACACACCTGTTCAAACTTACGATCAGAGCATCTGCGGACAATTGTGCTTGCAGTTTCTTCGAACGGTCGATGCGTGCGAATTTAAAGACTGATATTGCGCTATTTAACTCAGTATTCGTTAAACAGTTTTGCCGACATGTCTATGACATTCACGTTGAGTGGGAAGAGTAGCGTTCTCACGACAAACTTCTTTCCCGCGGTAGATTTGGGCGACGATACATACGAACTCGATCTAACGGATTTTGAAACTTATCACACAATACCGAATGTGAATTCCTCGAATAATAAATTTTACTTTGGCAAAGACGACGCGGAAATTACGATTCCCGAGGGATCGTACGAGTTGCGAGATATACATGAATTTTTGAAACGTGCAATTTCATGACAACATCGCGATACGAAACACATTGACGACGGTGTCAATGAAGATGACGAATATCCGATAGTGTTCCGCACTAATTACAATACGATGAGGAGCGAGATCAAATGCGCATACAGATTAAATTTTAGCAAACCCGGCAACATTGGATCGCTGCTAGGATTCTCGAATCGTATTCTCGAGTCGGGAAAATGGTACAAATCGAACATGCCGATTAACATTATCAACGTTAATATTATCCGCGTAGAATGTAACGTGACCGCGGGCGCGTACAACAACGGCAAACTCGTTCATACGATACATGAATTTTCACCGAGGTGAAAAGAGGTACCAGGTTACCGCCGGGATATAAGATATCGGAAACGCCAGCGCAGATCATTTACCTGCCGATCATCGCGCGGAGCATTACGGATTTAACGTTAGGCGTTGTCGACCAAAACGGACGATTGCTCGATTTTCGAGGAGAAGAGATCACCGTAAGATTGCACGTACGACGGTTGCAGCGATAACGTACGTATGCGACGTATGAGATGCTCGTGTTGAACGGATCGAAAGACGTGAGAGATAACACAATCTTTATGAAATCAGTGACACCAACAACAACAACAACAACATCGACGTTCGCTAATATCCAATCATCCGAGAAAAAGAAACTCAACACATCGAACGTTGCGTTTTTGCAATCTTTGGGATTCGCGGTGCGAAACAGCTGAACGATGACCGACATCCTCAACATCGGTGACGAACCTATCTTTGACGATCGTATCGTCAAGATCGAGACTCACACGTACAACCCAATACAACGTTCGGGCACAATGACGAGATAAGAATACCCATACAACAACAGGATCTGTATACGTTGCCGCATGAGAGTTTCCTATACATCGAGGGAAAACTAACAAAAAACAAACCACAAGCTGGAGGAGAAAATGAAGTGTTACTGGGAAAAAATTGCGTCGCATTCATGTTCGATGAGATTCGATACGAACTCGACGGTGTTGAGATTGATCGCAATAGAAACGTAGGAATAACTACTATGCTCAAAAACTATGCAACAGCATCAACCGATAGACATGTGATTTTGAAAAATGCCGGCTGGGAGACGTCTACCTACGCGCATGGACATTTCAATTTTTGCGTACCGCTCTACATGTTGCTGGGATTTTGCGAGGATTACAGACGCGTGGTGATTAACGCTCGTCACGAATTGATCTTGATACGATCGCGCAACGACAACAATTGTCTGCTTGGAAGTTCGGTGCAGGAGCCTGTGATCGACATATTCAAGATACAATGGCGAATGCCTCACGTGCTGTTGAGCGAAATCAAAAAGTTGTCGATGCTGCGTGCTCTGGAAAGCGGACGATATCTCAGCATGGCTTTTCGCTCGTGGGATCTGTACGAGTACCCGCTATTGCAGTTTACAACCAAGCATTCGTGGGCCATTAAGACTGCGATTCAGCTGGAGAAACCACGATACGTTATCTTCGCTCTGCAGACAGGAAGAATGACATGTCTAAGGATGTGGGTGCATTTGACGACTGCAATTTGATCAACGTAAAACTCTATCTGAATTCGGAATATTATCCGTACGACGATATGAATCTGGATTTCGAAAAAAGTAGATATGCCATTCTGTATGAAACATACGCACGCTTCTGCAAGAATTATTACGGACACGAGTATCTCGAGCCGAGTCTCACCGTCCTGAAGTTTCTACAACACGGTCCGTTCATGATTATCGATTGTTCTCGACAAAACGAATCGGTCAAGAGCGCGACCGTGGATGTGAGATTGGAATTCGAGTGTAAAGAGAACGTGCCGCCGAATACCACTGCGTACTGTCTCATCATACACGATCGCATGATCCAGTACAATCCGTTGACCAACGTTGTGCGCAAAATCACCTAGGCGACACAAGAGAGAGGGGGAAGAGGAGCATGATATAAATCAAAGTCTTGCGAGATGGTTTTAGAGTTTTGTCATTCCTCTCGACTGGCGTATCGAAGAGAGAGAGATCTCATCATGTCCGTACCAACGTTTGTGGATCTGCAAGGATTTATCGTTGGGAAAAATTTTGTCGTGAAGGAAGCGGCAGTCTTGAGAAAGGGATACGTTCTATCGCATTACTTTTTCGCAAGTCCCGTACCGTGGAGCATGCTTACAAAATCTGAGCGATGTCAAGTCTCATGGCTGATTAGAAATCATCATGGATTACAATGGGAAGATGGAAACGTTCCGTATGGTTTGGCTCAGCGTGTAATTACAACAGCTGTCGTTGGTACGATACACGAAGAAGAAGAAGAAGAATCATCTGTCGTATACGTTAAAGGACTTGAAAAGCGAAAATGGTTGACCGATATACTAGACGATGCGAGAAATGGCTATATTATTGAAACCTTGGATGCAGATTACGAAGATATTGATGATAAATAAATTAGATATTATCATAATATGCGATGTGGAAAACATGTTAAGAATTGCGCATTACAAAATGTATTTAAAATATTTAACTGGTGGTCGCAACGCCAGAAAGAATTGCAAGAAAATAAAACAAATATGTAAACATTAATGTGTGTTTTATCTCTTATTTCCCCCCTCCCTAGACCTTTCCTTGCGTTTCTAAGAATATTTTATCTGAGCGTTATTTCACCCTTCTCCTAAAATTCAAAGCGTTAGAAGCATTGATCCCCCCATCACATTATACTTTTGGAAGATGAGCGTCACGTATACCCGGTTAATTCCTGTACGATCAGTCTCGCGTTAACCGCTCGTGTTTCACTTTTCATAACCTTCAAAGAAATGTACTACGTCGAAAGAAGCAGTAGCGGCAGCGACGTCGGAAGACGCGTGAATAATAATTACGTGCCGAGTCGTAATAAAACTTCATCGTTTGAGAACAAATGTGACGAGTAAGTTTCATTTAACTTTTTTCTATTTTTATAATTTTATTATTATTACTATTATTTAATTTTAATTTTTCTATAGCATTTCGTTGGAGCGTCGTGCGACTCGTATACTAGGTAGACGATACGCATTGACAGCTACGGAATTCAAATTCCTCGAAATTGATATCAACGTGGGTCCACCGAGTTACGTGGAGATTGCAATAGGAGATCATCGAGGAAAGGAACTGATATTATCTCTCAAAACATGGAAAGAACTCTACGAGCAACGTCGCAATATTCAAAATTTACTTCGGAACGACTCTAAAGATGACTACAATTTCATAAGCGTTGGACCGCTAACAGTGAGAGTTCGTACGATTAACGACGTCAAACTCATAAGTCTCGAATCTTCGGATGTACGCATGATGATGGTCGAATCGACGTTACATCGTATGTTCGATCTCGATCAATGCATAGATGTAACTTTTGATCGATTAGATAAAATTATCCAAACAGTTGATGTTAAATTTACGCAATTCTGCAATATCGCGTCCACTGTAACGGATCCGAAAGAAGTATCATATGTAATACGCGCGAGTGATGTTTTCAACAAGCATCAACTCGTCGATTGCGAGCTGGTAGCTTTAGCTTTTAATTCTTAATATGTAAGACAAAAATTATATTTGTATACTAAATATATAAGCAGAATAAGTAGTTATAAATCTATATTATGGTGTACTTTCTTTGCGTTTTGGCGTGCTCTCCCGTCCCAGCTTTCATGCAAAGCTCCTTGCGAGAGAATTATCATGAGAGAGTAAACACTAGGAAAGAAAGAGACAGAAGGAGTGATACGGCGCACGTGAGAGAAGAGATATCACGCAATGAAATTATTTTTGATAATTTAATATAATTTTTTAATAGTTTTCTTATAATTTAGTAATAAATGGAGCAATGAAAAGAGAGGGAGAGAGAGGAATTTGGAAAATAAATCAGATTTTTTAAATATTAATTAATTAATTTTTAATAAAGAAAATAAAATGTGTATTATATACATAGTGTGCAAAAGAATTTAAAATATACAAAATATAAATGTGTATTATATACATAGTGTGCAAAAGAAATTTTAAAGAATTTAAAATATAAATGTATATTATATAAAGTATGTAGAAAAAAGATACTGTAAGAAAAATTTAAAAGAATTTAAAAGAATTTAAAATATAAATGTGTAAAAGATAATGTATGAAAAAAAATTTAAAAGAATTTAAAATACGCAATATATATAATTATATAATACAATTATAAAAGTATAAAAAAGAATACAAAATATAAATGAATAATATATAATTGAATAATATAATATAATAAAAGGGCGACGACGATATGGTAGAAGTGGTGGTGGTGGTGATGGTGGTGTCGATGAGAGGCGATGGTGGGGCGGCCGGTGGAAGAGTGGTGACTCTTTCTGCACATAAAAAAAAATTTATTAATTATTTGAATAATTTGAAAATAAATACCTACACATGCGACCTACCTTCAATTATTGATCAGCATCCATATCAGAATCCGAATCAGAATCATAACTGATCATATATTCAAGATAGTTATGCTGATGGATTCCCGGCATCCTTTCGGAACACGCTTCTCGATTTCCACCTGGCAAACAGCAATCTCGGCAAATGGTTGCCTCTAATTTGTTCCTCTTTCTAATCCGTATATCCCTCTTTCTAATCTTTATATACGATTTTAGATGGGAGGTCGCGATTGGAGAATTTCTTCCGCCAAGTTCACGATTTCTTAAATATTCCACCACCGACATGTTCATTAATTTTTTAATCCGTTGCTCGCACACTTTAGTCTTATTTACTTTTTTAATGTTTTTTTTCACAACGTGCATTGTGGACACTTTTTTTAATGTTTTTTTTTTCACGACGTGCATTGTGGACACATATTGCACGGAAATGTTAGATATAATGGATCTCTGCAATTGGAACAGTATCGTCCATCCGTTGCATCCAATGTCTGAATTACATGTTTTCGTACGGCATACATCATTTGGGCGTCTACACCTTGCAACGCAATCATGCAGGACGCACATACTGCTAAAGCGCCGCCAGTCGAGTAATAAAAGAATATCGTGCAATATTTTTTTCGTCCGCTTAATGCATTAATTTCTGCGATAGATACTATTTTTGCTCTGACTAGTGCAGAGTCACTATCCTCACTGCAGTCACTAATACAGTCACTGTCGGACGACAACACGCGATCTTCGTCTTCGTTTTCCATTTTATATATTATCACACAATATATCACACTTTCTGAGAGAACACTTTTGTTACCGACGTGTCGATGCGCTTTCAAATCACGTACTATGATCTGATGCGCTTCAATCCTTATATTCGACTAACAAACTTTCAGAGATTGTCGGGGACAAAAATTTTTTTGCAAATGCGCTATTATATTACGTCGATACACAGATTGCTTGAAAAGGTTGGACCGAAATATCTCAAAAATATAAGTTTATGAAATAAAGTTATTAAAAATATATATAAGGGTATAAAAGGTTTTTTTACAATATCCCATTTGCAAAAAAAAAATTTTTTTTCCCCGACAATCTCTGAAAGTTCGTTAGCTTACTCTGTATTGTTCATACGTCGAACGGAAAAAAACCTAGAATTTTTTATATTAGGGGGTGTACCTCGAGAGTACAAAGCAGCTGAACATCGGCGCTGATATGTAAACGGGGGGAGCGGGGGGAGACAAAGCAGTCGAACATTGGCACTGTTAAAATTTTTCCTCAAAAAGTAAAATAAAAAATAAAATAAAAAATAAAATAAAATAAAATAAGATGATAAAAAATGATTTTTTTTGGTTAGGCCCAAAATCATCTTCAAAAGAATATCGCCCTTTTTTCTTGTTTATGCATGTCATAAAACATCCAACACGTGCATCCCCCACCCCGCAATCCCCGCGTGACGTCATACCCCCGCTCCGCTGAGATCCCCTCGCACCTCACCTCCCTGAGAGGACCTGAGTTAGAATCCGCCTAGTACTAATTACTCACTTTTATACATACATACGTCTATACATACGCACACTCACACCATCCGCCCACACATACACACAACATACACACACACACACACACACATATATACATACAGATTATATATTTTATATATTATATATTTTACCAGATGCGGTTTGCATGTGCGCTCTAGTTATTAATGAAAAAATACTTTTTAAAAAATATTTATCCCAGAAGCGATCTAATTCGTGTGCTGGTTGTTTTTAGAAATATTTCATACCAGATGCGGTTTGCATGTGCGCTTTGGTTATTAAAATATTTTTTAGAAATATTACATGTTTGCATGTGCGCTCTGGTTATTAAAATATTTATTTCAGAGGCGATCTATTCGTGAGCTGATAATTTAAAAAAATCCAGAGGCGATCTAATTCGTGTGCTGGTTTAAGAAAAACCCAGAGGTGATTTAATTCTGATGCTGGCTATTCAAAAAGTATTCCAGAGATGATTTAATTCGTATGCTGGTTATTCAAAAAAAATTCGAGAAGCAATCTTAATTTGTGTGCTGGTTACTTTCAAAAATGTTTTATATCAGATACGATTTGCATGTGCATTCTGGAAACGAAATTTAAACAAAATTTAATTCAGAGATTATAAAGACACTGCCTCAACTAAAAGGCATATTTGATAAGAATAAAAATCCAGATAAAATGAATCATTAAACTGATTTTTACATGTCATAAGGATTCTTATTTCGAAAATGTGCTATATATTGCTATAATTCTTATATAATTGTAGCATGTCATATAGCAAAAGCTAAGAAATTATTGGAGCAAATTACACTGATCGCTGGCGACTTTTTTTGATAACACCAAGCTTCGAATGTATGATAGCCTACCCGGCTGTGTGGTGTTTATTGGTGACTAAAAAAAATTACTTTCATTGCCTACAAATAATATAATATTTGAAAAGCTTCAACTTGATAGCATATGCTGTGAAATTTATGCTGCGGTTCTCCTTACACTACTATAAACTATAGCTTTAAAAGGAAATTCTTGTAAGGAAAAATATTTCAATAATGTGAAATGTACAAAGCAATATTTTTTTTAAATTATAGCATAAAGTAAATTGCCTTTTCTAAAATGATAAATTATTCATATATTTTACATTTGTCATATATCTTACATTTATCATATCTGATTACGATATTCCAATGAATATCGTTAGAAAAAGGCGCCTCAGTACAAATACCTCATTTGCATATGTCAGAGAGACGAAAAAAATATATTATGGTTGCGTCTGCAAATGGACGATGAAACCTATTATATATCGATATAAATCTATTATTTCGATGCTTTTGAGACAAGGAATGTATTATGAAAATATTTATATTACTTATAAATTTTACGACATTACATCAATTTGCATAAAACATTTTATATTGTTAGCTTTTGATTATATCGATTTAACAAACGTCGTGTATAAATTGTAATTTGTAGAAAGTTATATGCAAATATCTTTTTTATTGCATATACAGAATGTCGGAGAGTACTATACATATATAAGCGCTTGTAAAGAGCGCAGTAAATTGAAGAAACAAGTCCCATAGCATTTTACGATTTTTGCAATAATAGAAATTATAAAATAAATAAATTATATAATAATGTTACGTCCGGTGGACTTCACGATTCTGTTCTTTCATCGAAACGTTTCTTAGAAGTAATCAACGATTGAGTTCAATTTAAAATAAGGAAAACCCAACTCGGATAAGCAAGCAGAGTGGCCAGTCGAGATAGCGCTAGGAAAATTTAAATAAAATTTTAATTTACGAGCCTCGGAAAAATAAGAAATTCAATCCACGCATATCAATGAGTCCTCTCAGAGACTTTGAACTAAGAGCCTTGGTCATCGGGAAATTGACCAAAAGGTAAATACGAGCAGAGCCATAAAATTAATATCGCACGTGCGCTGGATCAATAGGCCATTCTCAATCAAATCGTAGGAGATAAGGAAATCAGGTCGCTCCCACTCTCTACTGGATGGTGAAGCTAAACCTTAAGAAAAAGGGCTTAACCAATTAGAGGTCTAAGACACCCTCTCTTTCTAAAAATCTAACTCCTTGACCCTAAGAAGGGAGTAATAGAAATCATTTGATTCGATTTTCAAAGATTCCCACCATCCAGTAAGGAGGAGGAGCAACTACTTTAAAAAATGCAAGCGCAAGGCGCGAGGGCTCACTTGGTCTCTAGTTCATTAGTTCATTAAGTTCTCTAGTTCATTAGTTCACTTGCGTTCACTAATAAGTACTAACTAGCACTATAAGCGTACAGTTGACAGCTCCAGTCAAGATTCAGCCATTCAATTTTAAAATTATATAGCCTCGGGGATCCTTTTCTTGCATTATGCAATTAAGTTATTAATTTGTTTTATATCACAGTGAAAATGATTTTGTTAACATTTAATTGTGTATCATGTGAAATTTCTGATGAGCATCTCCACTACTCGGCTCTTCATGTTATAAACCTCCAACTTCAGCCATTGAAAGTTTATCAACGCACTTATTTTTATGATCCCAACGAGTTGTGAGTAAATTTGAATAATTTCTATTTTCTCCCTTTCCCATATCTTACTATCTCATAATTTAAAAATCTATGTCTGACTAATAATTTTAAACAATTAATAATCATTAAATTTTTACTAATTACTATCAATCCTTGTCTCACCTCTTCTCTAGTCTTATTCCTAGTTCTTTCTAATTCGCCTAGAATCTCCGCAAATTCTCACGAACATTTCCTTGTTCGTTGAGAATCTCCGCAAGGCGATTCACGAACATTTCCTTGTTCGTTGAGAATCTCCGCAAGGCGATTCACGAACATTTCCTTGTTCGTTGAGAATCTCCGGAAGGCGATTCACGAACATTTCCTTGTTCGTTGAGAATCTCCGCAAGGCGATTCACGAACAATTCCCCGTTCGTTGAGAATCTCCGCAAGGCGGTTCGCGAACGATTCCTTAATTTTCATTTCCTTTTAATTGCCTTTTCTGATTTATTTATCAACAATTCGTATTGTTTTCTATCTTTATATTTCGTTTAAGCTCTTCTTTATATATATTTAACTCTTCATATCTATTTTTCTTTACTCCCTTTCATTTTCTTTTAATTTCCCATTCCTTGCATTATTATTATTTTTTTTTCCTTTTTTTCTTTCTTCCCCTTTATATTATTTTCCTATGTATTATCACTATTTTGGGAGAAATCATTGAAATAGAGGAATAATTTTCGAACTTAGACTTGGCGAATCTTTTATCTTAATTTTATTATTGTATTTTAATTTGGACCTGTGTTTCGCCGAATTTAGAAAATTTTAATTTTAATTATAACATACTCGAGAATATATACTCACGCACACATACTCACTCAAGCATAACTACAACTGCTAAGATGTATTTTTCTTTCCTTATATTTTGTTTTATATAATACGAGGGTAGTTCGAAAAGTTCTCGGCCTAATATAGAGATGTTGCTAAGAATATCAAATGGCTATGATTTTTCTCAAGTTTAATCCCTCAGAGGGCGTACCGCACAGTTTCAGACAGATTCGTTCGCTAGTTTGTTTACTGTGCTCGAGTAAAACAGACAAGATTTGATACTTCTCCAAAAATGGATAAAATTGAATATCGCGCAGTCATAAAATATTTCGTTTTAAAAGGATTAACGGCAACAGAAATAAAAAACGAGCTGGATTCCACTTTGGGAGACTCTTCTCCATCATTTTCAACAGTGAAGAAATGGGCTGCTGAATTTAAACGTGGCCGTTCATCCATCTTTGACGATGAACGTTCGGGTCGCCCGAAAACCGCCACGAATGAGGAAATCATTCAAAAAATCCACGATAGCGTGTTAAATGATCGACGAGTAAAAGTGCGTGAGCTTTCTAACATTGCAAACATCTCAATAGATCGTGTTCACAATATCTTACATGAACATTTGCATATGAGAAAGCTCTCAGCGCGATGGGTGCCGCGTTTGTTAACGGTCGATCAGAAACGCATTCGAACGAACATTTCTCAAGAGTGCTTGGACTTGTTTAAACGCAATTCAACCGAATTTCTGCGACGATTTATCACTGTCGATGAAACATGAATTCACCATTACACGCCAGAGACGAAACAACAATCAAAACAATGGGTGGAAGCGGGTGGAAGTGCTCCAAAGAAGGTAAAAACAGTTCCATCAGCCGGAAAAGTCATGGCGACTGTTTTTTGGGATTCGCAAGGTGTGGTGTTCATAGATTATCTAGAAAAAGGCAAAACCATCAATGGGGAATATTATGCAGCATTGCTGGAGCAATTGAACGATGCTATTAAAACCAAACGTCCTCATTTGGCAAAGAAAAAAGTGCTTTTCCATCACGACAATGCACCCGCTCACACGTCTTCAATTGCAGTTGCAAAGCTCCATGAATTGCGTTTCGAATTGTTACCACACGCACCGTACTCGCCAGATTTAGCTCCCAGTGACTTCTTTTTGTTTCCGAATATGAAAAAATGGCTTGCTGGAAAAAAATTCACGTCAAATGCGGAGGTCATCGCTGAGACGGATGCTTATTTTGGAGGCTTAAGCAAATCGTATTATATTGAGGGTATAAAAAAATTAGAACATCGTTGGTCTAAATGTATTGAGTTGAAAGGGGACTATGTTGAAAAATAAAAAAGATTTTTGCTGGAAATCATGTGTTTTCTTTGCCAGGCCGAGAACTTTTCGAACTACCCTCGTATATGTTTTTTTTTATTATTTAATGTAGAATTTAATTATTTAACTCGTTCTCTTCCCTAAATCCCGAGATCGCACTAGGTCCTATCCCGCGTAACAAGGATTAAATTCTTTTACCGAAAAGGAACCACCGAACGAATAGGCGTAAAAACGCAGAGTTAAAGAGACTTTCGATCGCTGACCTGTGTCAGGCCCTTCATATTTCGTTCGACCCGATCCATACACACGCCCGAATAAAGTGTGTCACGGGGTAAGTAAGTTACGTTCTTCCATACAGCCCATCCTTTCAGGGTCTGGACGTAACAATAATATTAAATAAAATCGAATGAATGTGTATCTACGTGTGTGTGTGTGTGTGTGTGTGTGTGTGTGTGTGTGTGTGTGTGAGGGAGAGAGAAAAAAGAGAGAAAGAGAAAGAGAGAAGCGCTCGGCCATTCGAGCTATTGCATGATTCAGTGTGTGAGGCATTTTGTCGGCGCACGGCAATAGGAGAGACAGCGCGGCGCGGCGATGACGTTGTAACAAATGACAACGGCATGTCTCGCTGTTCTTCTCCTTACCACGTGCCGACGACATGCCTAACACGCTGGATCATGCAATAACTCGAACGGCCAACCGTTTTTCTCTCTCTCCCCCCTCTCTCTCTCTCACACACGCACGCACGCACACACACACACACACACACACACAAACGCACACGTAGATACACATTTGTTCGATTTTATTTAATATTATTATATAATTTATTTATTTTATAATTTCTATTATTGCGAAAATCGTTAAATGCTGTGGGACTTTTCTTCAATTTACTGCGCTCCTTACAAGCGCTTATATATGTATAGCACTCTGCGACATTCTGTATATACAAAAGGATATTTGCATATAACTTTCTACAAATTACAATTTATGCACGACATTTGTTAAATAAATATAATTAAAAGCTAACAATATAAAATGTTTTATGCAAATTGTTTGATGTAACATCGCTGCACGCTGCTATCAACAGCCTCTTGATAACCAGATATTCTTGTTAATCGGCGCCGTCCCGATGAACACGGACATCAGAGGGGTAACACTTGCCCCCTCCTTACTAAATTGTCGTCCCGACAATTAAGGGCAGAAGGACTTTGCAAAATTTCCACGAATTGTCGAATATAGAGTTCCGTTGTGTCCTCTTGTCCTACTCTGAGCTGCTGCTGCAGATTACCGGAGAGACAACACATTTTCTTATATTCAATCGACTTTTTCATTTCCCAGAGCTTTCCTTGACGAATGGAATTTCCGCTGCATCTTCTCATCCTATCCTGCGCTGCTGCCATTGTTAACGGACAATGCATCCTCTTGGGTTCCTTCGAATACATTAGCTCCGGAGGCACATAACCCGATGCGGGATCTTCGAACAAGAGGGGGGTAACTACCGTGGACCCAACATCCACGAAGGATCCTCAAGTCCCTGCCTCGGCATTCGCCCTACGGCCCACGGGAAAACCACGGCTCAAAAACCGTGCACGAGGCAGCCTAAAATCCCTTCTGGTTATGGTCGATCTTTCTGTCCTTTATCCTTAATCATTTCCGCTTCGTCGTCAAATTCGGAATAATTTTCCTTTAAACAGTAAAACAATAAAACACGAGTGACAAACACCAAACTTTTCTTTCCAAAACTTTCTTTTCGGGCCTTGGATGTGAAACCATTCCCTAATCAAAAAAATAAATTTGGGAGTCCCTCCCACAATTCTTCGAGGAACTCTCAACCAATGACAATTTGTTCAAGGAAATGATTAGAACCGATACGACCGTCATTAAAACGAATATTGGAATTCACGAAAATTGCCATGTAGGCATTCTAAAGAAAGAATTAATCCCCTTTCCGAGATACATCTGAGCCTGCCTTACTTTTACTCACACCAGTAGCGAATAAATTTTATTCAAAATTATTTTTTTTTACATTTAAACATTCTTTACAAGCTACGCGTGCGAATCTGTTCGCGTGCGATTTAGTCACATTTTAATATAGAAGCGACTTAGCTGTAGCGAAGAAGAATCTATCACAAGTGTAAGAGAGAAAGTAAAACCATAGTAAAGAGCGAACGAGATGATCTATTATTCATTCGCAATTCACGAAAATGTAAACATCTTATTAAATAAAAATTGAAATCTTTATTTTTAATTTCATCGGTTTGAAAGTAATTTTAATGAAATAAAGAGATTTTTGCGATTAAAATGATATCAAACACGACGTAAATCAGGTAATTTTTAATTAGTTTGATAATAAAAGTTTTATAATTATATATTTAATTGAATTTATGCAATTTATATCGTGTTTGATATTATTTTAATTGCAAAATTCTCATTATTCTGTTAAAATTTCAAATTACAAATGAATAAAAAATGCATTTTATTTTTCGACATATATTCGTGAATATTATAAATAACGTCTCATGTAAGAAACTTCAGAATCTGCGACATCGTTTTTCGTTATTTCTAATAATATACGACTTTAAATTGCCATAAAATAAAAACTAAAGCTTTTATATTTTATTTGATTAAAAGGGATTAATGAAATTTTTACGTTTAAAATATCGAACATAATATCGAACATAATATAATTCGGATAACTTTTATTTATTGTTTTATAAGTAAAAGAATGTATCTAATTGAAAATTATTCTAATAAAATATTGAAATCACATATTGAAATCTAATATTTAGAAGCGAAGAAACCTATTGTAAGAGACTTCGGAACTTTTTGATGATAGATTATCTCGCTCGTTCTCTAGTCATGGTCTTACTTTCTCTGTCACTCTTGGCAATCGTGATAGACAGCTCGGAAAAATAAATGGATTCAAGAATCGGGTACGAATGAAACAGTAACAAGAACGAGCGAGACAATAATATGTGCGAGCGAGACAGTAATAGATGCGAGAGAAAGGAAAATAATAACGCAAGAAAAATCCGATTTTCGAGCTCGAGTTCTCGTTGCTCATGCTATTTCTGTCTCTTTCGTTCTTATTTCACTCGTCCTGCTCGCTTTCTCACGCAACTGTCGCATCACTTTTATACATATACAGGGTGAGGAAAAAGTATCGGGACACCTAAATAACTTCTGAACGGTTTGAGATATCGGATTGAAATTTACAAGGTTACAATGGTATCACACAATCTATCACATAACACCAAAAACGCCCATTTTGACACCTCCGGGGGGCGGGGGGGTGGGAGGGCGAGAAAATTTTAAATGGAATTTAAATGGAATGTGGGGTCGAGTGAGGGTTCGTTTGAAAGAGCTTTTCGAGATGAGAACAACGCGATGTCGCCGAGGTCTCTACGATTTTTTTTCGCAGAGTTATGATCATTTAAACATTGAGATTTCGCAGTAGCGGAGGGCCCACGACGAGGACGTGAGAAAGACTTTCCGCGGACACGTGTGGATAAAATTGCATGTAGGAAGGCATGTGGGGTGTGCATGTTTGCGCAGTAATTAACGACTCCAAACCACCTCTGCTGTGCGTGCGTGTGTGTGTGTGTGTGTGCGCGCGTGGGTGGGTGGGTGTGCGTGTGCGTGTGCATGAATTATTCCCAAAACCGTAGCAGTGCCATTTATCGATAGCACATGTGCTCTCAGTTTTTCGTTTCCAGGTTCTTCCTCGAAATTTGGATCACGAACGCGGTTGAAATTGATTTCAATCTCAGATCGTACCCAAGTTCTGTTCGATTATCGCTTCCCGAATTAATTTATTGAACATTCATCGCAGTTTACTATATCACGATCCGTGATTTTTACTCTTCGCTGTCTTTTCAATAAGTTTTAACACTTGATATCCAAGTATTAGTTTATTTATTTTGACCCATTTTTATCCCTTTAGTCAACGATGTTACGTCTTTCTGAACGAGAGCGCATATCTCTTTTGATGATGAAAGGCTGGGGCGATCGATTGAGATCGTACAATGATGTGAGACAGCTTTTCAATGAAACTTTTCGCAATGATACTGCCATTTCAAGATCTACAGTTGAGAGAACGATAAGGCGTTTCAACGAAACTGGAAGTGTTAAAAATCGTCCAGTATTAGATAGGCCAAAGTCAGCAACAAATCCAGAAAAATCATTAGATGTTTTACAATCCTTCATCGAAAATCCGCATGATTCAAGCCGTAAAGTAGCTCTGCAACATGACATCGATCAAAAGTCTGTTCTTAAAATATTAAAAAATAATAAATTTCATCCCTATAAAGCCCATCTTGTGCAAGAGCTAAATGAGGATGATTCTGATAGGCGCGTTGAATTTTGTGAGTTGATGATGGAAAGAATAGACGAGGATCCTAACTTTCTATCAAACATAGTTTTCTCAGATGAAGCAACATTTCAGATAAATGGCAACGTTAATCGGCACAATTGCAGATTCTGGTCTGACGCAAATCTTCACTGGATTGAAGAAACACACACGCAATATCCGCAAAAATTAAATGTGTGGGCAGGCATTCTCAATAATGCCCTCATTGGTCCATTTTTCATCGATGGAAATTTAACAGCTGCGAAGTATGAGGATATGCTAAGACATGAAATAATTCCAGCAATACAGGCTATCGTGGAGGACAATTTTGAGGACACATGGTTTCAACAAGATGGTGCCGCGCCGCATTACGGAAGGAACGTCCGTCATTATCTAAGCACAATGTTTCCTGAGCGATGGATAAGTAGGAGAGGAGCTATCGAGTGGCCTCCTAGATCGCCTGATCTAACACCTCTCGACTACTTTCTGTGGGGTTATTTAAAAGAAAGAGTTTACAAAACGAAACCACAAAATCTGGATAAATTACAAAATCGGATTCTTCAGGAAGCTGCTCTTATCCCTCATAATTACATTCAAAATGCCGTTTCATCTTTTTATCATCGGATAGCCTGTTGTCAAACAGTTGACGGTGCACATTTTGAACAATTGATATAAACTTTCCTATACTTGCCTTAGTTAATTACATACTACATCCTCGGTCTTGCACACACACACACACATACACACACACGCACACGCATACCCACCCACACACACACACACACACACGCACACAGCAGAGGTGGTTTGAAATCGTTAATTACTGCGCAAGCATGCACAACCCACATGCCTTCCTACATGCAATTTTATCCACACGTGTCCGCGGAAAGTCTTTCTCACGTCCTCGTCGTGGGCCCTCCGCTACTGCGAAATCTCAATGTTTAAATGATCATAACTCTGCGAAAAAAAATCGTAGAGACCTCGGCGACATCGCGTTGTTCTCATCTCGAAAAGCTCTTTCAAACGAACCCTCACTCGACCCCACATTCCATTTAAAATTTTCTCGCCCTCCCTCTCCCCCGTCCCCCGGGGATGTCAAAATGGGCGTTTTTGGTGTTATGTGATAGATTGTGTGATACCATTGTAACCTTGTAAATTTCAATCCGATATCTCAAACCGTTCAGAAGTTATTTAGGTGTCCCGGTACTTTTTCCTCACCCTGTATATGTACATACATACGTACACGGTGTTGCACTGGAATACACGGCAGTATGACGGATTGCCTATCCTGTCGGAGTCCGATCGGTTGAGAAATACGCATGCCGATATTATCGATGAATGCGTGCGCGGATTAAACAGAACAAGCGGGCGTGCTGTATACGGCGCGAAGCCTACGAGTCGTAAGTTGTTTATCTCATAATCTGTGAACACTTTTAAGTTCCCGCTATTCCCTCAGCTCACCGTTACTACATTAAAAAAGGATTTATCACAGGCGCATTGAGAGTTTACAGATTATGAGATAAACAACTTACGACTCGTAGGCTTCGCGCTGTATACAGCACGCCCGCTTGTTCTGTTTAATCCGCGCATACATTCATCGATAATATCGGCACGCGTATTTCTCGATCGGACTCCAACGGGATAGGCAATCCGTCATACTGCCGTGTATTCAAGTGTAACACCCTGTACATAACATACACACACACATTTGGAGAGGGGAAAAGCCTTCGCCGCGCGTCTACACCCTCAATGCTTCTCCCCTCCATAATCACTGCTTCGCCGTGCGCCGCCATTATGTTACAGTGAGGCCGCCTTTATCACTACGCACTTCTAGCCGCACGCATTGGCCGATCTTCTTTAATTAATTTTTCGTCAATTATTGCAAATATCGCAAAATAATATAAGACTTCTTAATTTGAGCTAATCTACCTTCAAACTTTGAGACTGTGAAAAATTTCCTGACATACTGTATATATGTGTGTGTATGTATTGTGACGTTGCCGTCCTGTCGCGCGTCCATTCGCCCCGATAATTTTAACGGGGCGCGGGCCGAGCGGCCGCGCCAGAATTTACAGCGAGAGAGCATGATCGAGCTCCCCGGAGAGGCGAGTGATTTAGTCGTTTTGTATTGTTACTAATTACGTATGTTTTTTTTTTATTTTGTACGACAATTGTATCGACAACGGGCAACCCGGAGGAAACCCGACAGGGAAAAGACATCGAGGAAAATTCAGCCAAGGAAAATCAGAAGCGAAGCACCCAGCGATAGCCGACAGTGGAAAAACGATAAATGAGACCCGGGAAATAGATTCCCCGGACGTCACTCCTCCTACGATCAAGAGGATGAGGGTCTGCTCACCCCTGATCCCTACGGGGAAGGACGACAGCAAGATTTTTATCGGACCCGTCATTAGGCCCGCAATAACCTAATTCAAATTAATCATAATTGCGCGCGAAGCGCTAAAGCGCCGCGGATCTCGCGAGGCACTAGGACCTCTTGCGTGCCATATCCTGATTGGCCGCGGGGCTGCACACCCCACTAAGCGGTCATTGACGCCGCTATCGACCCCGGGCCAGGGATGCAAGATTATCTCCGCAAGCAACATGCTACGCGTAGTGGAGAGGGTAACGGAGATGTGTGCGTAAGCGTACGTGTGAGCTCGGCGCTTCGGCGAGCTTCGGCTAAAAGAAGAGGACAGAATATAGTTTTCTGTCTTCTTCTTACCAAGCAAGCAACGAAAACGACGGGCGACGCGCGACGCGCGACGCGGAACGCTGCTGAGCGAGCCTCGCTCTTCGATATTTCAATGTTTCTCTTTCACAGCTTTTCTTTATGTTTTATATTTTTGTTACAAATATATATAAATATGTATATACATAAACGTATAATATATTTATAATATATATATATATATATATATATATATATATATATATGTGACATATATATACACACACGTTTTATAATATATTAAATATAATTAATTTTTTTATACATTTAAAATATGAAATTAAGAAAAATAGTGCGATTTTCCACATCCCATGAGGTATCACCAATGGCGCGTTAGGTTTTTTATGTGGACCTTCGCCTGGGGCCCTATTATACCACATTCCATTATTTCATTATATTTTACAAGTATGGTGTCTGTTAAACAGACAGACAGACACACTCACACTCACACACACACACACACACACACACACACACACACACACAAGATGTTTTTCATATTCTTGCTTACTGCAAGTATGATGTCTGTTATACAGACAAGATATTTTTTATATTCTTACTTTTTACAAGTATGCTGTCTGTTAAACAGACAGACAGACACACTCACATTCACACTCACACACACACACACACACATACACAAGATGTTTTTCATATTCTTGCTTTCTGCAAGTATAATGTCTGTTATACAGACAAGATATTTTTTATATTCTTACTTTTTACAAGTATGGTGTCTGTTAAACAGACAGTCAGACACACTCACACACACACACACACACACACACACACACACACACACACACAAGATGTTTTTTATATTCTTGCTTTCTGCAAATATGGTGTCCGTTAGATAGACAAAATGTTTTGTACAAGCGTAATGTCTGAATAAATAATAATAATAAATAAATAAATAATAAATAATAATAAATAATAATAAATAATAAATAAATAATAAATAATAATAAATAATAAATAAATTTATTATTAATTAGAGGAGGGGCCAGCTACGTCAGGGTCTGCAGTATGTAATCTTAAATTATTTGTTTTCTTAGTAGTGGTAACATATAATTTATCCGCTGACATAAGAGATAAATGCTTTTTGTCAATTTTCATTTTTATAGCTGTTTTGCCTCTCGTTTTTAATGCCGATTTAAATACACAAATAGCATTAATAGTAGTTGACGAAAACTTGTTACGGTTTTTCGTTTTTAAATTATTTAAAAAAGAAAACATTCTTTCCGGATCGGCATTTGAATTTGGAAGAGATCTTATAGTACAATACTTATAACATTTGTTAAATTAGGATACTTAGTAAAATTATTGTGTCGATTTTGTAAAATTTTTTTCCTCATACTGTCGAAATTTAGAAAAGTTTTGTTTTTCTTCCATTGTAAAATCTAAAGGTAAAGCAATCCAATCTTCTTTTAAACCGTTTTCATCAAAACCGCCAATAGTTTTAGCTATAAAAGAAACATCATTGAATGATGTTTCTCTATTGTTATCAAATAAACATATATGGTCGAAAAACTTGTAACTTTGATAAAAATATATTATTTAGAGGTAATCTTTTACGAATTTCTTCTGCAGCAGTCACATAAAATAATAAACAATTCTCTCGAACAATTGTAACTATGTTTATGTGACCTTTCAGCGTTAATTCGTTTAGATATTCTTCACATTCTGATCCCAAAATAATTTCATTTATAACTTTTTGATTTTCTTTTAGTGAGAATATAATATTTGTAGAAAATGGTTTTAAATATTCTTCTTTTAAAAAATTTCGACAGATTTGGAAAAGAAAGTTTCTAGATTTAGGATGTAATAAATGAATCCTTGTTTCTAGATTTAGGATGTAATAAATGAATCCTTGTTTCTAATGCTTGAAAGAATGCATTAAATGCATTAAAGAAATTTAAAATGTATTTTAAAAACAGGAAATAAGCTTTCATCTCTACGTTGTCCACCATAGACAATAGATATTCTCCAGAATTTGTTTTTTCACTTACAATCATTTCAGTAAGAAAGTATTTAATTGTATTCCAAGATTCAAGAAGCCTTTCGATGCATAAATAGTGCGAAAGCCAGCGCGTATCACATAATTTCAATATTTTGCGATTTGTTTCTTGAAAACATCCACAAAATTCACGAAAAATAGCTGTACGTTTTGGACTGCTATTGAGATAAGTAGCAATTTTTTTTAGAAATTCCTCACAATATGAAGGCATTTTAGAACAGGCCGCATGCGCTGCTAATGCAGAAGAATGGCATGGACATGAAAATGTTAATAAATGTGGACACATTTTTTCCAATTTTTTTTGAAACGATAAATGTTTTCCTGTCATAACAGATGCATTATCGCATGATAAGACTACGATATTTAAAAACGGTATCTGTAATTTCCACATTTCACATTTAAATGCCTCAAACAACTTTTCTGCGCTTGAATCTTTGGCATCAATATCGACTAATTGTGAGCGAATATCTAATGTCTCTGGATCAACGTATCGAACAAGAAAAGTCATCCATTTATTATTTGTTACATCAGATGTTTCGTCAATAAAAATTGTAAATTTTGTATTTTGAAGCTTATTGACGACACGATCTGTTTCGACCGGGCACAAAACATTTGTAATAATGCTTTTACATTTTGTTCGGCTCATGCTCATGCTTTTTAACACATTAGGATCTTCTCCTATATGTTGGAAAAAACTGAGGATTTCTTTTGCCGTTTGATGCGAAATATTTTTATCAGCAATTAATGCAGCATATCTAATTTCTGCTATTTTCTTTCGCTCTTTAAACGAAAGTGAATCATCTGCTACGTTTTCGTTTGTTATATTCTTTGTTTCTGTTTTAATTTTACATATTTCTAAATGTGCTTTGGATTCTGCGTGACGATATATTTTGGATAAATCCGCTTTCATAGATTTATCGCAAAATAAACAAAAAAATGAATTTCTATCGTGTGATATTTTTTGCAACCATGGCTTAAATAATTCTATCTCTAGCCACTGTTGTTGAAACTTGTATTTTTCGGATATTTTTTTATCTACATTTTTATTATTATTTTCATCAGTGCATAGAGATGAATTATTTTCTTTAATATTATTTTTATGAGTCGCAGAATTCGCATGTCTCAAAACATGCGTATTGCACGAAATATTTTTATTGCATATTGTGCAATGATATAAGCTTTCATCAAAAGGTATGTATCCAACAATTAATACGCTCATCATTGAGCCAATACTCTGAAAAGCTTCGCTTAGATTTTTTTTTAATTCATCGCACATTATGAAATAAAAAATAAGCAGAAACAAAGAATTAAAGGAGAGTGAATAAAAGAAGATAAAGTCAAAAGGATAAAGATATATAAAAATTTTAAATAATAACTCACAATCGGGATCGTGATAGTCTCTCGAACACCAAGGTTTCACAAGGCACGTATATAAACAAATGCCGAGTGTGCCTCATTCTCAGTACACGAAAGAACGGCGATAAACGAATTTGAACTGAACGTCAACATAATGGCTTGTAAGTAAATCATTATATATTTGTACACGGTAAAAAACATTTTGTATTTCTGTAGATTTTTCTTGTGTAGTAATTTTTGTGTTAAATTTTTAACATACTTTTATGTTAATGTAACATATTGTCGTTGTGTTATTTTGACTTTTCTACATTGAGTTAATATTCACCGTTTCTAAGAGTTAAAAACTACACAATAACGTTCAAATGTTACATTTTTGTGTTAATTTTTTACATATTACTTGTTATTTATTTACATATTTGCCTTCTGTTAAATTAACATTAAAATTAGAGTGAATAAATTGGAACATGTGAAATATGTTAAATTTAACACAAAATGTTTTACTGTATAAAAAAATATTAAGAAACTCATCTTTTTAATTTTTCTAAATTTTAGAGGAAATCAATGCAGAAATGGGGCGCGCTCGCTCTCCAAGAGCCAGATATGCGGCAGTTAATGCAACAAATGTTGCATCAACAACAATTGTTCCACCAGCAGCTGCAATTGTATATACAGCAGCAGCAGCAGCATCATCAACAGCAACAACAGCAACAACAGCAACAACAGCAACAGCAGCAGGAGCAGCAGCAGTAAGAAGAGAAGGAACAACAGGCGCAAAATGGTAAATTATTTTTTTATATTAAATTTTATTTATCCAATTATATATATATATATATATATATATATATATATGCATTTTTATAATTTATTTATTATTTATGTTTTAATTTTCAGGTAACATAAGAAAAAGAGGAGGCGGGCAGTCCCGTAGACGCTGGTATGCCCGGCGAAATAGGGGCACTAGGGACGGATGGGGCGTCGCCAGCACCCAAAATAGGGGAGGCCGAGAAGCTGTCCGAGGACGAGGAGGCGGCCGAGGCAGAGGAAGGCCAATAATTATAAACAATTATTATTATTAAAAAAAATTATTATAATTAAAAAAAAATTATTAATAAAAAAAAATAAAAAACAATATAATAATTCACAGAATATTTTACTTTCCCTTCTTTCTACTTTCTTCCTTCTTCCTTTTTTTCCTCCTAAAATTTAATATAATATCTAATAGGGCTCCAAGATAAATTATATGTTACCGCTACTAAGAAAAATAAAAAAAAATAGTTTAAGATTACATGCTGCAGACATTGACGTAGCTGACCCCTCCTCTAATTAATAATAAATTTATTACAGACATTACGCTTGTACAAAACATCTTGTCTATCTAACAGACACCATATTTACAGAAAGCAAGAATATGAAAAACATCTTTTGTGTGTGTGTGTGTGTGTGTGTGTGTGTGTGTGTGTGTGTGTGTGTGTGTCTGTCTGTCTGTCTGTCTGTCTGTCTAACAGACACCATACTTGTAAAATATAATGAAATAATGGAATGTAGTATAATAGGGCTCCAGGCGAAGTCCACATAAAAAACCTAACGCGCCATTGGTGATACCTCATGGGTGGTGTGGAAAATCGCACTATTTTTCTTAATTTCATATTTTAAATGTATAAAAAAATTAATTATATTTAATATATTATAAAACATGTGTGTATATATATGTAACATATATATATATATATATATATCTATATATATATATATATATATATATATATATTATAAATATATTATACGTTTATGTATATACATATTTATATATATTTGTAACAAAAATAAAGAATATAAAGAAAAGCTGTGAAAGAGAAACATTGAATCGAAGAGCGAGGCTCGCTCAGCAGCGTTCCGCGTCGCGCGTCGCCCGTCGTTTTCGTTGCTTGCTTGGTAAGAAGGAGACAGAAAACTGTATTCTGTCCTCTTCTTTTAGCCGAAGCTCGCCGAAGCGCCGAGCTCACACGTACGCTTACGCACACATCTCCGTTACCCTCTCCACTACGCGTGCCATGTTGCTTGCGGATATAATCTTGCATCCCTGCCCCGGGCCGCGAGATCCCAGGATCATTCTGGTGCGGGCGCTCTCTGTAATAAGTCGTTTCATAATTAGCGTGTCGTCGACGAACTCTTTGTGTCTGTCGCCGTTGCTGAGACATCCGTAGAAGACGAGGCCGAGGACCATCCCCAGGACTAGGAGAAGTATCGGTGAGGTTGCCCATCTCTTATTTGTGAGCCACATACGCGATTCAGTCCGCGGGTTGGCCGTTCTGCCGCCGTCGCCATTTTTGTGTTTCGCAATCGTTCCGGCTCGATACCGAGCCGTCGATAATTTTGTGAATTTTCGGGCGATCGGAGGCAAGCGACCGAGGAAGAGCGGACACTCGCGTAGTAGGCATTAAATTGATAAGGTAACGTTCGTTTCTCTCCGGGTTTCGGGTGTTCATTACGCGTAGCTATTGACCGCCGAATATCGACCGCGTGCGCGAAGGATCGCGAAAAGCGTACACCGCCCGTGTTGTCATGTCGCCGTCGTGGTCGCGTGGAATATACCCGTAAATTGTCTCAGGGCGATTTTTGTGTGTCGGATTTCGTGTATGTCGTCGTCGATTGTTAAGAGTGCGTGTGAGCGTTTATGGTACTTCATTGTATTGCGTGCGTTAGAGTATTTACGTCTTTGTCGCGCTTATTACGCCGTCGGATAGAGCGTAATAAAGGATAAGTTGTATCTGTCGAATTTGTCGTGGTGTGAAATAATCGCCAAAGTACGATCGAGGGTAAAATCTGAGCTGCTTGCGCGGAAGAAAGAGGCAAAACGCCGGCAGAGAAAAATCTCCGGCCGCCGTCGGCTATCGAATATCGAAAATATCGTTCGCCTGTCGCATACGAGATCCGTCTTCGCAAAAGTATTAATTATTTTCGATCTCTGGTTCATTAGACTGTCGAGCTATTAAGTTGTCGTTTTGTTTTGCGAACTAGGAAATGGCGAGGAAAAGTCCGTAGCGATAAGTTGTTGATCTGGCTGCCGAAATTACGATATCGTTTGAGTGAAAATTATCCGCGAATATTTCCGTGCCGAAAACCCTTTGTATTCCCTAAAGTCAGTCTCGCTCAGTCCTGCGAACTCCAGCCATAAAAACGGGCTCGGATAAACATCCGGATTGCCTTAGCGCTCTCATTTTGATTGTCGATTTCGAGCAGATTTTTGCTCAGAATACCGTCGTATGAATCGTGCCAGGATTAATTGTATTGTATATTTCGCTTTCGTATTTCGTTCGAATTTATTGTGAACCGTCGTTTTCAACTTGATTTGTATGATTCGTTCTCGTTTCTAGTGGAAATCATAGTGAACCAATGTCTCTGTAAGGAATTATTAATCTCAGTTAAATTATCGCTTCTTATTGATTGCTGATTTATTGTTTAATATTGATCCATTTCTTATTATTGATTTATTATTATTCACTCGTATTGTTACTTTATTTTTCTAATAATAAACTTGTTATCTTTCTTTGTTCAAATCGCGTAATTTATTTAAGTGTTAGTTTCTCGTGGTTGTCGATCTCCGTTTTTGTGTCTGTCGAATGTCGAATTAGTGAAGTCTCGCATAATCAATTGACTTTCTCTAACAACCCCTCCCCTCTACCGTTAGGCGAGCTAGTCGGCCCGTGGCGAAGCAGGCCATTATTTTTCGCGTTCTTTGACGTTTTGCGGAAAACTGATGCGTGAAAGACCGCATCTAGCGCCCAACTTTTCGAGATATCGAAACGGCCTCTGCTCCGCCGCGGCTCGCGCGAGAACGTCCTCCATCCCTGTTCCGCCGAGCGCGAGTATATTAATTTCGTTATTTTTTTGACGGCGTTTTCGCTCCCCCGCTCACGCTCCCATCCAACATCTCGAGGAGTGTCGCGAATTATTTGAATTGAATTGAATAAACGTCGCAGTATATATATATATATATATATATATATATATATATATATTGTGTATATGTATGACTTACACAGAATATTTTCTACATATACATGTGTAACACTGTTTTTCGCGCAGCTTATTATGTGTATGATTGTTACGAGCATGATCTTATATACAGGTCTGGAAATTGGTCTACTTTTTCGGTGGTGTGTGTCCCGCTTAGTGGCTCGAAATTGATAGTTTCCTGTATATCCGCACGAGTCGTTGCAATCGAGGGATGTTCAGGCGCGCATACGCATTTCCCTTCTGACAACAGAGACAAAAATACATTTGTTTATCCTTTCCAATTACCACTTATATCGCTTATTATGTGAACTTATTAATAAAACATTAAAAAAAAACAATATATAATTAAAAAATGGCATTTGCGAATTCCGAAAAAGCGTTTGAATTATAAAGAAATTAAATTTTAATTTTTTATTAGTTTTGTTTCTGATTTGGACTCATTGCATCTCCAATATTTTATTTCACTTCCAATAAAAATACTCTACTCAAGTAATAAGGATCAATTGAGTATATAAAAATAAACTAATGCACATGGATTAATGTTAATTATCTTTATTCGTTACTTAACTTACAAGGGGAATCCACGATCTCGGAAATAAAGTTCAGGATAAGGCTTCGTATGGTAATAGTAGTGCCTAAAACTCATACCATGCTCGAGCCATAGGACCCTATAGGCCGCCTAAAGTTCTGAAAAAAAAACCGCCTCAAACTTCGTGTAGCAATTTATATATTTAAAAGTTTTCTGCATTGCTAAATGGCTCGGTGGCCGAAACGGTAGCGGGCCAGCATGGTAAGTCAAAGGTTCCGTGTTCAAACCTCTAGTGGTGAACTTTTTTTCATACAGTTTTTTTATGCATTTAATTTTTAAATTTGTTTAATATTATAATAATAATCATGCAAATATTTATTATTATTATAATTTTATTATCTTTATTATTAATTACGTTAATATCATAATCGTAAGAATTATAATGAAAATAATATTTTCATAAAATCTATCGCGGTAATTATATATATTAGCGATTCCTCACCGATTTCAATGACCTTGAAATATATTATCGGCAGCATGATTCTGAATAACTTTTCCTTACACATGTCGCTCGGCCTTAGTTTCCGAGATATTTATAAAAATACTTTATACGAGGTTTTGCAATATTGTCACCATTATGAAATAATTTTTTGCACCATATATTCCATGTGACCTTGACAACATATGTGAAAATCATTGAAATCAGTGAGGGCGTCCGTAAAATACATAATTACCCATTTTTTTTTACAATAGATATTGGCCACAAAAAAAGAGTTGTAAAGCAAGATCCTACTGGCGCACAGTGGGCCGGGAGACTCGAAAGACTGGCCAAAATTAAAAAATTTAACAAATCTCTTTCATACATGTACCTTATGGTTTTTGTGATCGCTGATTTTGAATTTGATCAAAAACCTGTAAATTCAAAATGGCGGATATAATATAGTGACAGAAATTATCATTTTTTATCGATCATTTTCATCAAATTATTTATTTAGATCAAATGCATGAAAATCGATACTAAGGAGTTTTGGGATGCACTGATTCTGAATTTGATGTCAAGAACTTTAAATTGAAAATGGTGGATAAGAATATTTTCGTTTCTTAGCCGTCAAGGTTGCCCAACTCTTACCACGTGGAGGTAGACGAAAAAAAAAGAGTTGTTCTTTTTAATTTTTTATATATATATATTTTTTTAAATATTTTTTTTGTTTTTTTAAATATATTTTTTTTAGTTAATTTTCTATTTTTAGCCATGTTAAATCCAACATTTTAAAAACTCTATATTTTATGTGGTAATGATATATTTTATGAGTTAATGTTAGCCCTCGCCTCTCACAATTTTTGATGCTTTTCACTGCTTATTTCCTTAAGCTTTTCTTATCACGAACTATCTTCTCCTGATAACTCTATCTCATCTAAATGTGGTATAAATTCTAAAAAACCAGATAAATTTTCCTGTTTATCTTCAGAACTTTATCTTCAGAAGTAATGCTGTCTGTTGCGTCTGCGTCTGCATCAGAAATCGGAAAGAGCTCTACAACATCTGAAGGAAAAAGTAGTCGTTTTTTATTTTTAATACGCTTCTCAAGGCTTATTGTTGATACCATTGGATCTGAAGTATTATGCGATAAAAAGTATCTTCAAGGTTTGTTTCGCGATTATGTTCTCTACTGTGATCTTTCCTGTATTTCTTATAGTCTTTGTTCCTGGCTTCCGATGCTTTTTCGCCAAGCATTCCGACAGGTAATAAACTTGTTGAAATAATTTCAGCACCGGGCATCAAGATCTTGTGCACGGTCGATGGCATTGGATAGATACCATAGATAACACTTAACATATAGCTCAGCTGTAGCATGAGATATTTTTTCAAAACGATTCGAATCGAGTAGAAGTTGACAAGATAAAACGATAAGAATTATCTTTGTGTTGAGTTGGCGATCCAAATTAAGAGAATTAACAAACAAATTTGGACTTTCGAAAGCTCGACGGCTGTATTACTGGTTCCGTTTCCGCCAGATGTGAGCTTATCGACTCTCAGCCCTAGATTTTTCAGAGAACATCTTGGACCACTTTCTTTCTTATAGCGAATTCTTTTTTATCTTCTGCTGATCGTATCTGCCATTTTTAATAGTGATCCTGTAAGATATATGAAGGCAACATTCGAAAAATCTAATCCACGCATGAAGTGGACTAATTCCATGCTGTGTAATGACAGCGGGTTAGGAACGTCCCTTTGTCTTTATTCGATAAATCATTAAATTATTTGGGTGTTGCATGACAAATTTGACAATTCTGATATGATTTGGTATTAATAATAGCGTTTAGCACTTTGCCTATTTTGTCTATTAAGGTCAATAGCAAAGAAAAGTGAACCCGTATGGTGCAATCTTTCACGACAACCTTAAAAATGTTCAGTTCTTTTATTTGATTTTCTATCAACTGTTTTTGTCTTAGAATAACATCTATGGATTCATTTATAAATTCGAGCTTTATTGGTCGACAAAACCTTGAAGATTGTGATGCTCGATTATTCCATATGACCAGTCGACATGGCTAGCCGAAGAGGAATAATAGTAGTCGCAAATATACTTTTATCGCTCATATTTTCTTTGCTCAGCCACCTTTGTTGGTAAGTTGAATGTCTTGTACTTCCATCTAATTCCCAGGAACATGTTAGCACGGTTTCAATTTCCATACAATCTATTTTGTGCAGAGTTTGAAAAATGACTGCGGCCTGCATATCAATAATTCGTTTCACAGTATGACTTAAAAGCGGCTGTATTGCTACTTCAACTACATTTTCGTGAATCGAGATTGCTTCTTTCGGCGGCCTACATTTTTCTTTAGTTAGTCTTATATCATTATAAATTGGCCGAATATCTGCTCCGCAAGACTTTGATTCTAAGCGCATATTTAAATAAATACTTTTGGAAAAACAGGGTAGAGGAAGAGTGAGGAAGAGAGCACGGAGGAGGAGGAAAGAGGGAGGGAATGGTGGAGGATGGAGGAGGAAGAAGAGGAAGGAAGGAGGAGAAGAATGGAAGACGAAGAGAAGAAAGAAGAGAAGAGGAGAGAAGAGGTGGGAGGAGAGGACAGAGGAGTGAGCGAGGAAGAGGCGTGGAAGAGATTTGAGGAGAAGAGAGACAGAAGGCGGAGGAGCAGGGAAAGAAGAGAGGAGGAGAGGAAGAAAAAGGAAAGAGAAGAGGAGAGAAGGAGGAGGAGGAGGAGGGAGAAGAAAAGGATAATGGAGAAAATAATGGAGGAGGAACTGGGGAGGGAGACGAAAATTAGTGAAGCGGCGGAAAGGAAAGGAACAGCAGGAATAGTGTTGATAGTAAGGATGGAAAAGTCGAGGGATAGAGAGGAGCTATTAGAGAGGAGAGGGGAGATTAGTAGGAATTGGGGGAGTGGGGGTGGATGAGGATCTGACAATGGAGGAGAGGAAAATTAAATGGAGATTAGTAAAAAGGGCAAGGGAAGAGAGGGCAAAAGGAAATGCAGTAGTGACAACGAATAGGAAAGTGTGGGTGAATGGGAAGACTTGGCGTTGGGATATGGAGAGGGACAGATGGACAGATAGGACGGGAGGTTCGGCAGAAGAGAGTGAGGATTAAGGGGTAAAGCTGAGGAAGGGAAGGGGAACAGCAGGCTGGAAGGGGTGAAAGTTGAGAGAGAGGAAAAGAGAGGGGAGGAAAGGAGGAGGAGCGAAAAGGGAGAAGAGGAGGGGGAGATAGAGCGATGAAGAGGGAAAGGGAGGGAAAGAGAATGTAGAAAGGATTAGAAAGGCTAAGGGAGAGAGTGAGGAAGGTTAGTTTAATATGTTCTCGCATTAATTTCACAGCGGACAGGGGAGAAGCAAGGAAGAGGGAAGAGAGGAGACGGACAGGAGGACGGGAATAGACAGGAAGGAGAGGAAGGACGAGGACAAAGAAAGGGAGCAGAGACAGAGAGAAGAAAGGAAAAGGAGGAGGAAGGACGGGAGGCAGCAGGAAAGAGAGGCAGAAAGTAGAGGAGGGGGATGGAGGAAGGAGGGAGGGATAGAGGGAGGAGGAAGTGTGGGTCCGATGGGGGGGATGGGGAAAAGATTGTAAAAGTCGCAAAATGACCAGGTCAGGAATTTTATTATTTCTGGAAGTGTTATAAAGGGTTCGGGAACGCTCCCTGGAAAAAGAACCTTGTAAATCCTAAGGGAATAAGCAATAAATGACTACTACTACTACTACTACTACTTTTGGAAAGACAATTATCTAATATGAATGCCAAGCCTTCCTCGGGAATTTTTTTGATAATCGTAATGATCGGTGTATTTAGCAATTTCCTTACTTTTGAAAGGCGTTGTGGACTTTTTGAAATTTCTTTTAGAATTGCATGTAAGTCTTTGTGACCTGACTGTCTTGCGGCATGACGACAAGCCATTACAATTCTTATAGATCATGCTTATATGAATACTAATCTTAGCTGAGTCTCGTCGTTGCGAGCGTTCAGATTTATCTTTGAATTCTATAGAAGGACGACCAGAACGTATTTCACAAGAACGATTTCCTACAATTATTGTATTTAAATCAGGAATCTTGAACTCAGAATTTGACTAATCCTCATTCAGCAGATTAAACCTTTCTATCATTCTCTTTGCAGCTACGAATTTTTCATTACGCTTTGACTGAAGAGCGCTAACAATCTTTTTTAACTTTTGCAGATTGTCTGGCATTACATCTCCTATATTAAATTTTAATTTCGACAATATGTATAATACTCCAGATTCTCTTTGATTATTATTATTTTGAATTATATCTAAAATCTCTCGTTTCGTACATTTCGACATTATTAGATTTCGAAATTATATAGACTGTTATTGAAAGAGAATAGAAAAGAAAATAAGAATAAGATGAACTTGTGCGAGGAAAATAGATTTTACTGAATACTTATAGCTGCATTAACACCTTCATGTGGTAACTACTAGAGTATATTATTGTCTCATACATAAACATTGGCTGCGCGTCGTTCGCTAGCGTGTGATAGTCGATGCCGACGATGCCATGCGATCTGTTCAGTGACGAATTTCTTTGAAGAATTCAGGCAAAACTGAGTCGACTTTTCTTCAAGCGGACAATCTAAAAAATCTAATAATTTCTAGATTTTCCTGATAGGATGAATTGCCGCAAGTTGTCGCAGTTCGGAAAAAGCGCAAAATGTTCGAAAAGCCTATAATATATAACTTTTTGTGTTTTGAAATTCCATTTCCTCTTTTCTCTAAAGTACATGCATTTTTTCATGAATAATACAAGTTTAAGTAATATATTAGAACAAGGAAATCTTTAAAATTTGGTTGAATATATATCGTAAAAAGTTAATTGATTAAATAAATAGTTAGTTGTTTTCATCCAAATAATTAAATTCAAAACATTTGCACATAAACGACATCTATTCAATTGCTATAAAACTTTCAAAATAAGTACTTTAAGGTCCCTATATTAAGAAAAAAAAAATGTTTGGTCTGATTTTTGAAATCAACTTTTGGCCATTTCTTCGGGTCTCTCGGCCCACTGTGCGGCGTGGTGGTAGTGGAAAGGGGGGCCGAAGGCCACTCTTGCAGTGTGTGTGTGTGTGTGTGTGTGTGTACACATACATTTCTGATATTTTTTAATTGTATTAAATTATACTAAATTCGATACAAATTAAAAAATATCAAAAATATAGGTATACCATACACACACACACACACGCGCGCACGCGAGGGGTGCGAGGGAGGGCCCTCTTCCGCAATCACCCCGCCGGTAGGATCTCGCTTTACAACTCTTTCTTTGTTTATAACTTTTTAGTTGAGGCCTCCCCTGACTAAAAATTATCACTTACACTTAAAGAAATGATCTTGCAACTATAACAAAAATTTTCTAGGTACGAAAAATTAACTGAGGCAAATAAACGATTAGCAAATATTGTAATATCGTATATATGTTACACGTAATCAATCTAAATGACAGAGACAGAATTTATATCTGAACTGTTTGTGAAATTTAGAAAGAAAGTTTTTCTGTGGCGTCTATCCTAGATCAATCATACTTGTTGTAAAGTTTGGCTGTGGTACACAGAAAATACTAGCAGCAAGAGACAAATGAATATATAATCCTTAATATAATTTGTATAACGCACCTAATCTGTCTATCTCTTTTTAACAATGGTGCATCGCGTGTTCACCAGTCACGCGCAAAGCTGCCAGATCTCCGCCGCAAGCAACATGCAACACGGCGTGGAGGGGGTAATGAGGATGTAAGCGTAAGCGTACGTGTGAGCTCGGCGCTACAGCTAGCTTCGGATAGAAGAAGAGGACAGAATACAGTCTTCTGTCTCCTTCCTACCGAAAGACGGGCAACACGCGACGCGTCACGCTCCTCGATATTTCGATATGCGCTCAATGTTTCTTTTACAGCATTTTTATTGTATAATGTGTTTAGAATATGTATCTGTATATATATATGTATACACGTATATATATATATGTATACATGTATATATATTATAAACATATTATAAAGAATAATATTTAAATAATTATAATATATTTGTATAATATATATATATATATATATATATATATATATATATATATATGTTAAACGTTTACAACGGGGACATAATTTCAGGCGAATGAATGTTTTGGAGACTTTTGTATACTTTAGGGTCAAGACTCAAAGTATCCATATATCAAATGTATGATTTGGGAACATTATGTGTATATATTAAATGCATAATTTGAGCCATATATAATTTACCGATAGATGGCACTATTAGTACTATAATGATACACGGAGAGAGACCTCAAATTATACTTTATATATGTAAAATAAAATTTTCATTTATATTTAGAGGATATCGATTTAAACAATTTAAATTTCTTAAACTTTTTGATAAACAAATTTTGAAACATTAATTTATGGCTTCAAACTATGCATTTTATATATATTACGACCTTAAAGTACGCAACTTGCATACTTTAAGATCGTAATATGTATAAAATGCATAGTTTGAAGCCATAAATTGTATCATTAAATTTTAAACAAGAGTGTTTTGTGCAAGAAATTTTAAAAGAAATCATTAAATCGATTATTATGTATTTTGTAGGCAATATATAACACATACACTTGAGAGATAATGAATTTTGTATATTTTATATTTTATTTGGGCAATGTATAATATATTAATTGAAATCACAGTCTCGTTTACTTTTGAAACATTCTAGTATATTCTCTCACTATCAGTGAGATACATAACAATATAGTTTTATTAAAAACTGAAAATAATGTCATATTCATAATATTACTTTAATCGTAAAAGTTTTATTAATTTATTAAGATTATTTTCAAAAGAAAATGAAAAATATTAAAATTTTTATTTTTATTACAAGATATCGCGTGTACGTGTATTACTTCTTACGATATTCGGCCTTTAGCATGCACCTGGAGTGAGAAAAACGCATCAACATATAAATGTGGACGGAACATTGTATTAAACAAATACGCACTCGCTGCAGAGAGAGAGAGAGGGGCCTATATTGTCCCTTTTACTAACATCTTCTTGATAACTTTTTTTTATATCGATGAAAATTACCAATGAGATGTTACATGTGCCTTTTATGTATCATATATCTCTCTCTTTACAGCTGGCGCGTGTTTGCCTATCGCGATGTTCAGTCTATTTTATATGTGATGCGTTTTTCTCACTCCAAGTGCGTGCTAGAGGCCGAATATTCTAAGAAGCAGTCGTCTACGCCGCGCCGGTCTGATAGTTTAACGTAGCAAAGAGGATACCGTCACGCAGAGTACAAAAGTATAATAGTCTCCTGTATAATATTAATAAATCAGATACCCTATATATATATATATATATATATATATATATATATATTAAATATATCATTTATTAAAATATTTTAAAAGATAAAATTAATTATTTTAATTGATTTTTCAAAATTCTTGTTGAATTTTTACATTTCTAAATTATATAACAGATAAACAACTTACTACTGTGATCAAAAAGTAAAGCCAATTTGTTTATGACTTAGAAAATTTTTATTTATTCTTCCAAATCTATATCATCCCCTTCAAAGTAGTCCCCGCCCGGTGGTTGTGGAACGATATGTAATCTCTCTAAGCTCAAAAGACCGCTTCGGGGACACCGTTTTGAATCGATTGATGAGATAAAAGAAAAATCGAAGAAGGAACTAAAGGCCATTCCAACCATCGAGTTTCAGAAATGTTTCGAGGATTGGAAAAATCGCTGGCATAAGTGTATTGTATCGGGCGGGGATTACTTTGAAGGGGATGATATAGATTTGGAAGAATAAATAAAAATTTTCTAAGTTATAAACAAATTGGCTTTACTTTTTGATCACAGTAGTATGTATAATAAACTATTTATTGATATTTTTGTATTCTACGAAGATGCTCTCTTTGTTATGTTAAATCATTAGACCGGTGCAACGTAAACGATACTTTTCGCGACACTCCTATCTTAGTACGCAGTTGGAGAAAACGATTGAAAAAAACGATAATGAGATCTGCGCTCTGATAATTATACAGAAATAACGTAATGAATATGTTACATATATTTTTACAAAGCATTTCTTTAATTTTTAAAATTTATAATATGAAAAATTTTCTATTCTGATTATAGCATTATTAAAGGACACTTGTGAAAAAAAAGTTATGCAACGAATGGACACGATATTATTGGGACTCATAATTATGATAATTTTGCTCGATAATCAGTTCAGAAAAGTGAATCTTAATATCTTTCACTACGAAAGGAATAACGTGATTAAAATTTTCAGATCGCAAATAAGAAATGTTGCAAAAAGAAAAATTTTTTATTAATAAATATTGCTCTGATAGCAAAAACATAAAACACCTAATTAAAAATGAACAAGAAAAAATGGAGAAATAGCCTAGTTATTCAAACTCAGAAATAAAGGTCGATTTCGATTTTTTGAATATAGTAGAAATGCAATAACTCTACTTACAAATAGATATTGGCTAAGCAAATTTTACTATTTTATTTGTATTTTCTTTTGTATTTTTTTCTTATATTTCCATTATGCTACAAAAAGAACAGTAGAAAGTAAAGCATATATCGCGATAAAAAACAATATATTTAATCAATGATTAAAGTGTGGCCAATTGGAAGTAATAAAAAAAGTAATAAAATATATAGAAAGTGTTCTGTGAATCCGTAATTACGTATGTTTTCATAAAATATAAGACATCGTAGATTTTCTATATGAGAAAGAAATAAGAAGTATATATAAAAAATTCTTTACGAATGAATGTAACATATAATAAATCTATATATTTAATATAATATTAATATAGTATTTTAAACGTATAATAACTTAATATAGTATTTATAATATGCATTTTATATCTCTTTATATCTTATTATATATATATATAAGTATATATATATAGTATATAGGAAATTTTATAAAATTTTATAAATTTTATAAATCTTACATACATCTTTATGGCGGCGAAGCCGCTAAATGCTTCGAAGCGTTCGCTTTATTCAGTTAGGACGAAAAGAATAAGTTTCATTATTTTGATTACGCAATGCTTCGAAGCATCTCTAGCGTTTCCCAGATCGCAGTCAATAATGTCAGATTCTGGTCGCTGATATAATAGCATTCGGTATCATGACGCACACAAGCACGTACGTGTGCGCTCGAGACTTTGGGCAACATCGGCCAGTAAAAGGTTGTCTCCCCTTTTCGAGTTATACGTAGCTATGCAAATCCCGAAATCTCGAACAGATGAATTGGCGATGAGACGTGCAATGTTTACTATAAATCTTTATCTTATAAACTACTATACAGGGTCTACCAAAAGTGTGGAAACCCCTAAATATCTCGGAAAATATACGTTTTACAGAAAAGTGTTTCCAACAAAAGTTGTAGGGTTTAAGAAGATCTATATACTGATTCTATCAGTTTGACCTTGGATGGCGTCGTCAAGGTCAGGTCAAGGTCACATTGACTTTTTTAAATGACACCCCCTACATTTGATTGCATATTCTTATAGCTTAATTCAAGAGCTTTCCAAAACACTATAATAATGTTCATTTTTATTAAGTACTTTGCGAGTTATGAGGGTTGAAATAATTTCTTAATTTTACATAAACCATAAAATATCTAGTAAACCATTCATTTTTCGATTATCTTACCTTCATACTTTTATGTACAAATTAATGAGAGGAATCAATTGGTGTAAAGAAAACACATAGTTGTTTCTAAGAAAAAATATGTAATTTGCAATTAACAATTCCATATTTTTTCTTAAAAACAACTGTATGTTTTCTTTACACCAATTGATTCCTTTCATTATTTTGTACATAAAAGTATGAAGGTAAGATAATCGAAAAATGAATGGTTTACTAGATATTTTATGGTTTATGTAAAATTAAGAAATTATTTCAACCCTCATAACTCGCAAAGTACTTAATAAAAATGAACATTATTATAGTGTTTTGGAAAGCTCTTGAATTAAGCTATAAGAATATGCAATCAAATGTAGGGGGTGTCATTTAAAAAAGTCAATGTGACCTTGACCTGACCTTGACGACGCCATCCAAGGTCAAACTGATAGAATCAGTATATAGATCTTCTTAAACCCTACAACTTTTGTTGGAAACACTTTTCTGTAAAACGTATATTTTCCGAGATATTTAGGGGTTTCCACACTTTTGATAGACCCTGTATATTGTACAACATAGTAATATATGCAAAAATAAGTTTTACCTAAATAAATAGATTTGATTTGATAACAAAAAGTTAAAAATAAATATAACTCTTAGATAATTAATTTTTAATTAAATAATAATTAATTTAAAATAATTATTATTAATCAAAAGAATGAATATTTACGTTTTAATATATTATACTTTTAAATATGAAATTCTACCCTTAATTTAGCTAACGTAAACGTTTTTTTTAAATAAATGTCTTATTAAAATAGTTTTAAAAATTGTTTGACAAAAATGAAATAAAAGTAAGATTAAAATAGTTTCTTTTTAATCAGATCAATATTCTCATTATTTTATTTTATAAATGTATGACGTACATATTGTTTGATGGAAATCGTAAGAAGATGATAGGTAGGTGATGATGTAGTAGATGATGGTAGGTTTTATATTTCCCTTTTCCACATCAAGATGGAAATATAAAAAATTGTTATTAATTCAATATTATTGCTTTATATACACATACATATATGTATGTACATATTATATGTATATATATGTATAAAATCATATAGATAATCATTTTACACGCTTATATTTTTTATAAGCGTGTTTTTGATGTCTTTTATAGGCATGGTGTTCTTTACAAATAGAATTACTTTTTAAGAGAAGGAACCTGTACGTGTGTGTGTGCTATAGCAATAACATTTGCAACAATTTACAATGTAGCCTTAAAATATTTTATCTTTTTTTAAGCAGCAGTAACATATAATTTGCCCGCCGATAAGAAATAAATGCTTTTCATTAATTTTCATGTTTATAGTTATTTCGCCTCTCATTTTCAACGCTGATTTTATCGAATTAAGAAGTGGCATTAACATATGTTAAAGAGAATTTATTGCAATTTTTTTCAGATTTTAAGTCAGTTAAAATCCAAACTGTCTTCTTTGGATGTGCATTTGAATTAGGAAGTAATCAGTATATTTCTCAAAGTGGAATATTTATATTATTTGACAATTAGCGCTGCAAAAGATTCCTTTCACATATCATTAAAATTTAATTTTGATATTTTGTTTTTTTTCCAAAGTTAAATCTGCTGTAATATAAGCCATTATTTTTTTAAGAATTCTTCTTCATCGAAGCTATCCAGAATTCCCGTAATAAAAAAAAAATATTTAATATATAATAATATTTCTCTATAATCGACTAAAGATATAGATAGTCCAAAAACTTGTAATTTTATCAAACCACAAATCATTTGTAATGGACAATCTTTTATGTATTTTTTGTGTAGTTAGATAAAATTGTAAACAATTCTTTCGAATAGTTATAATATATATTGTATTCACCTAATCTTCCATCGTTACATTATTAAGATACTCCTCAGATTCTGATCTGACAATGAGTGCTGTTCAGTTCCTAATTCAAATGTACATCGGAAGAAAAACATTTTGGATTTTAATTAATTGATTTAAAATCTAAAAAAGAACGTAACAAACTCCCTTCAACATGTATTAATGCTACTTCGATAAAATCAGCGTTGAATATGAGAAGCGAAACAGTTATAAACATGAAAATTAATGAAAAACATTTATTTATTATGTCGGCGGGCAAATTATACGTTACTGCTATTATAAAAAAAGATAAAATATAAAAAGCTAAAATATTTTATATTGATAAAAATATTTTAAGGCTACATGTTGCAAATGTTATTAATACAGCATACAAAAAAAAGTTCCTTCTTTTAAAAAATAATAAATTCTGTCTATAAAACACTATGCCTATAAAAGATGCTCAAAACCTCGTTTATATAAGATATAAGCATATAAAGAGATTATTTATACGATTAAATATATGTATGTTTACATGATATGTATACATGTATATGTATGTGTGTACGTAAGGTAATAACGTTGAATTAATAACAATTTTTTTATATTTTCTTTTTAATAGAAGAGATTATCATCTTTTTGAGGTTTCCGTCGAACAACATGTGTATCGTACATTTATAAAATAAAATGATGAGAGAATGTTGATCTAATTGAAAAGAAATTATTTTAATCTTGCTTTTATTTTATTTTTGTTGGACAATTTTTAAATATATTTCAATAAGACATAAAAAAGCATTAGCTAGACTAAGAGTACGATTTTATATTTAAAAATATATTTAATATGCTAAAAAGAAATTATTCATTCTTTTAATTAATTATTATTTTCAATTATTTAATTCATATTTAAAATATATTTTATTTCAATTTTAAATATTTTATTATAAAATCAAATCTATTTATTTGTGTAAAAATTATTTTTGCATATGTTACTATGTTGTACAATATATAGTAATTTATAAGAGAAAGATTAATAGTAAATATTTCACGTCGCATCGCCAATTCGCCAGTTCGAGATTTCGAGTCTCGCATACAACTCGAGAAAGAAAAAGACAAAAGATGTGTTTTTCCACTGGCCGACGATGCCCGAAATCTCGAGCGCATGAGTATGTATACGCTTGTGAATCATGATACCGCATGCTACCGGATCCGAAATCTGGCATCATTGTGCGCCGTAGCCTCAGTTTCACGAGCATGTCCAAACCAGTGGCTCTCTCTCTCTCTCTCTCCCCCTCTCTCTCTCGCTATTTCTCTATTATTTCTATTTTATGTTCTTCCGCTCTTCCATACTTACTCTTCTTAAAATTTTCTTTTGTATTTCCTTTTGTGTTTATTTTTGCTTTTACATCTTTTTATGAAATTTTCTTTCCCTTTATTTTTATTTTCCAATTTTACACTTTTGCATATTTATTTATTTTATTTATCTACTCAAAATTATATCTATTCTAACATCTAATTAATTCATTATAAAATGTACTCAAATTATATTAATTTTAAGAAAACTTCAAAAATATAATTATTAAATAGTTTATTAATAAGAAAATGATATACATACTCAGAGAAAAGTTTTTACTTAATAATTAATTTTACGTATATTTAAACTAAATAAAATATTTTCACATTAAATATAAAAATATTTTAAGTGCAAAAATTTATTTTTATACAAGCAAATTTGTTGTTATATTTTTATAACATTACAATCTAACAGCATGAAATTTACATATTGTTTTATATGGTATATTGTAACATGTTTTTGTAACATTTTGCTTCAATACTGAACATTTTACATATTATATTATTTTATAATGTTATATACATTAGGCATTATACATTAGAATATTAAAAATTTGTTTCATTTTTAATTATTTGTAAAAAAAATTTTAATTTTTTATTTATGAAGATGCTACTAACTTTTATTTATAAAACTGCAATATTTGATGTAATATTGATAAATTTTTTTTCATAATTAAATATATTTTTATTTTAAAAATTTATAATACGACGAATAATTTCGCAGCGTTAGTTTAATGATATACGTAACACTTATGTGTATTATTTAAATTTAAGTTTCAATCATTTGTATTTCTTATAATGCTTTCCTATATAATTTAAATACAAGATACTGAATAAAGGTACTACAAATTTTTATTATTATTTTTTCTTACAACTTCATTAACCTTTGATCTGTAAATAAAAAAAAAATTCAAAATTTTATTTGTTCTAATCGAAGAAGATACTTAAAATATATTTTTATTTAAAGTGAAATTAAGCATTAATTAATTAATTGCTATTTGTAATATAATATTAAACTAAAAATATAAAGACAACTTTAATAGTGTAGAAAGAAAAGCTCTTAAAATATATAGTTATTATATACAAAATTTAAACGCATGCTTTAAGAACAAGGTAAAAATTTTGTATATGCAAAATATATCATTCAAGAGTTCTTTCCGAAGTATTTATACTGTACAGGTTATACATATATGTATATATATATATATAATAAATAAATACTTCAGGGACAGTTCTCGAATTATACAATTCATATACAGGGTGACCCATTTTAACTTAGGCAGCCAAATAACTCGAAAAATAAGCACACTACGAAAAAATGGTTAGAATCAAAATGTCGTCATTTCGAGGGGGACGTACAATGACGTTAAAATCAGCCCACCTACCCCTCCCCCTGGGCGGTGAGGGGGGGCAAGTTTGAAATCTTAAATGGGAACCCCTATTTTTTATTGCATATTCCTGTAGCTTATCTCGAGAGCTTTCCAAAACACTATAATTAAGTACCTTTTTATTAAGTACTTTTTGAGTTATAAGGCTTGAAATAATTTCTTAATTTTACATAAACCATAAAATATCTAGTAAACCATTCATTTTTCGATTATCTTATCTTCATACTTTTATGTACAAAATAATGAGAGGAATCAATTGGTGTAAAGAAAACACATAGTTGTTTCTAAGAAAAAATATGTAATTTGCAATTAACAATTCCATATTTTTTCTTAAAAACAACTGTATGTTTTCTTTACACCAATTGATTCCTCTCATTATTTTGTACATAAAAGTATCAAGGTAAGATAATCGAAAAATGAATGGTTTACTAGATATTTTATGGTTTATGTAAAATTAAGAAATTATTTCAAGCCTTATAACGCAAAAAGTACTTAATAAAAAGGTACTTAATTATTGTGTTTTGGAAAGCTCTCGAGATAAGCTACAGGAATATGCAATAAAAAATAGAGGTTCCCATTTAAGATTTCAAACTTGCCCCCCCTCACCGCCCAGGGGGAGGGGTGGGTGGGCTGATTTTAACGTCATTGTACGTCCCCCTCGAAATGACGAAATTTTGATTCTAACCATTTTTTCGTAGTGTGCTTATTTTTCGAGTTATTTGGCTGCCTAAGTTAAAATGGGTCACCCTGTATACAATAGAAATTTTTACATTTAAGGTCTTCCTTATAATAAACGCATATTTTGAAGACTTATATTATATTATAGATTTGAGGGGATACTATTGTATTTTATATTATAATAAACGAATACCCATATTTCGGAGAGAGTTGTTTATATAATTCGCATATATGATGAAAATATTTACATTGTCTCTAAAATATTTGTTTAAATTGACAGTTTTCTGATAGCAATCGCATACTTAGAGGATTATATACAGAATGTTTGATAAAGATTGGACCAACGCTCATGAGTGGTATAGAACATAGAAAATTGAACAGAAAAATCCTTTACCATTTTGTAATTTTCGCAATAATTGAAATATTAATTAAAAAGGATTAGTGAATGATTGCGCGTTTTGCGCGCCTAGACTGTGGAATGTGTCTTCTAGGACTCTAGATATGTCAGCAGCAAATGTCACATGAAAAATTTCATCGTGCATTTTTCGACTCTTGTTTTTTCATTATTGTGCAACTCATTGCTAGCACATCTAGAGAATATATATCCCATTTAGCTACGCAAAACGCGTGCTTACTTGCCGATACTTTTTAATTTATATTTGAATAGTCATTATAGAAACTGCAAAATTGTAAAAAACATTTTTGTCCAATTTATTGCGTCTCACTTACGGGCATTGATCTAATTTTTATCAAACATTCTGTATATAATCCTGTGTTTATCCTAAATATGTGGTTGCTATAAGGAAACTTTCAATTTAAATATGTATTGAAGACAATGCAAATATTTTCATCGTATAATTATGTAATTCAGGAACTCTCCTCGAATGCGTATTCGTATTATTATATATAAAATACAATATATTTCTCAAAGTATATAACGTAGTATATAACGTATAATAGTAGTCCTCAAAGGATGCAATTACTATAAGAAAAACTTTAAATTTAAATGCATGCATTTAAATGCATTTGAGGACAAGGTAAAAATTTCTATTGTGTATGTAAATTGTATAATTCGAGAGCTGTCCCCGAAGTATTTATTTATTACATATATAAAAGGGTCTTCAAAGTATGCGCTTATTATAAGGAAGACCTCAAATTTAAACGCATGCTTTGGGGACAAGGTAAAAATTTCTATTATTTATATGAATTGTATAATGCGAGACCTGTCCCCGAATTATTTACTTATTACATATATATAAAAGTCTCCAAAATATGCATTGTATATTAAAAGTTATGTAATTTCAGAATAATTGCCTTATAAAAAATTTGGTAATTGTGGATGTATTATTATAATTATATTGTATACAATTACGATAAAAATAAAAGATGTCTCAAATTATGCGTTTAACATACATATATATATATATATATATATACACATATATACAGGGTGACCCATTTTAACTTAGGCAGCCAAATAACTCGAAAAATAAGCACACTACGAAAAAATGATTAGAATCAAAATTTCGTCATTTCGAGGGGGACGTACAATGACGTTCAAATCAGTCCCACCACCCCTCCCCCTAGGCGGTGAGGGGGGGCAAGTTTGAAATCTTAAATGGGAACCCCTATTTTTCATTACATATTCTTGTAGCTTATCTCGAGAGCTTTCCAAAACATTATAATTAAGTACCTTTTTATTAAGTACTTTTTGAGTTATAAGGCTTGAAATAATTTCTTAATTTTACATAAACCATAAAATATCTAGTAAACCATTCATTTTTCGATTATCTTACCTTCATACTTTTATGTACAAAATAATGAGAGGAATCAATTGGTGTAAAGAAAACATACAGTTGTTTTTAAGAAAAAATATGGAATTGTTAATTGCAAATTACATATTTTTTCTTAGAAACAACTATGTGTTTTCTTTACACCAATTGATTCCTCTCATTATTTTGTACATAAAAGTATGAAGGTAAGATAATCGAAAAATGAATGGTTTACTAGATATTTTATGGTTTATGTAAAATTAAGAAATTATTTCAAGCCTTATAACTCAAAAAGTACTTAATAAAAAGGTACTTAATTATAGTGTTTTGGAAAGCTCTCGAGATAAGCTACAAGAATATGCAATGAAAAATAGGGGTTCCCATTTAAGATTTCAAACTTGCCCCCCCTCACCGCCCAGGGGGAGGGGTGGGGGGCTGATTTTAACGTCATTGTACGTCCCCCTCGAAATGACGAAATTTTGATTCTAACCATTTTTTCATAGTGTGCTTATTTTTCGAGTTATTTGGCTGCCTAAGTTAAAATGGGTCACCCTGTATATATACACATATATATATAATATTTAATATATTTATAATATATATATATATATATATATATATATATTATATACCTTACATTATAAATATATTAGAAGGTATATATACAGGGTGGGGCATTTATCTTGAGACAAGATAATATCTCGATTGGAGTCGATTATTTTGAAAAAAGTTTTAGACAAAAGTTGTATGGTTTCAAGGGGGACATAAGATGGTGTTATTAGTTTGATCTTGAAGAGCCACCTGAAGGACACGCGAAGGTCAGCTCCAACTTTTTAAATGGGACACCCTATATGCTTTTGCATATTCTTGTAGCTCATCTCAAGAGCTTTCCAAAACACTATAATTAAGTTAGTTTTCATTAAGTACTTTCCAAGTTATGAGGTTTGAAATCATTTTTTAATTTTACATAAACCGTAAAATATTCATTTTTCGATTATTTTACTTTAATACTTTTATGTACAAAATAATGAGAGGAATCAATTGGTGTAATGAAAACATACAGTTGTTTTTAAGAAAAAATATGTAATTGTTAATTGCAAATTACATTTTTTTTTTCGAAACAACTATGAGTTTTCTTTACACCAATTGATTTTTCTTATTATTTTGTACATAAAAGTATTAAGGTAAAATAATCGAAAAATGAATATTTTACAAGATATTTTACGGTTTATGTAAAATTAAAAAATGATTTCAAGCCTCATAACTTGGAAAGTACTTAATGAAAACTAACTTAATTATAGTGTTTTGGAAAGCTCTTGAGATGAGCTACAAGAATATGCAAAAGCATATAGGGTGTCCCATTTAAAAAGTTGGAGCTGACCTTCGCGTGTCCTTCAGGTGGCTCTTCAAGATCAAACTAATGACACCATTTTATGTCCCCCTTGAAACCATACAACTTTTGTCTAAAACTTTTTTCAAAATAATCGACTCCAATCGAGATATTATCTTGTCTCAAGATAAATGCCCCACCCTGTATATACATATATATACAGGGTCTACCAAAAGTGTGGAAACCCCTAAATATCTCGGAAAATATACGTTTTACAGAAAAGTGTTTCCAACAAAAGTTGTAGGGTTTAAGAAGATCTATATACTGATTCTATCAGTTTGACCTTGGATGGCGTCGTCAAGGTCAGGTCAAGGTCACATTGACTTTTTTAAATGACACCCCCTACATTTGATTGCATATTCTTATAGCTTAATTCAAGAGCTTTCCAAAACACTATAATAATGTTCATTTTTATTAAGTACTTTGCGAGTTATGAGGGTTGAATGATAGAGTAGCGCCGGTATTAACATTATCCAAGGTGTACTACATGGAGGTTACTCGCTCGGATTTGCATCTGTTGTGTGTGTGATCCAGCTAACTAAGGCAAGATCGGTCGTGGATCCAGTCAGCAAAAGCAAAGACCCAACCAAATTACAATCGAGCATTTAAAGACCTGGAAAGCAATCGACATAGTAAACAGTAAATAAATTTGTGGATGCTCATTTATCATAATAATTGTTCGAAATGTGTGCGTGTGCGTGCGTGCGGTGCGTGTATACAGAGATCAGGTTAGGTTGCACCAAACGATTGCAAATGTGTTTCAATGTGTTAAAGTAAATGCTGAAAGTGGCTGCCATTTACTTCCTGACAATATGCTAATCTTTGGTAGAATGTAGAAATGACTTTACGATTCGTTTCAAAAGGTATCAAAGCCATTTCATCCCTTATTCGCTGTATCAATTCGTGAATGGTTTTAGGTTTTGTTCTGTAAACCTTACTCTTCAGATATCCCCATAGATAATAATCAAGAGGAGTTAGATCTGGTGACCGAGGTGGCCAATCCTCTCCTCCCTCATTTCCGTTCCTTCTTCCTATCCACCGTAGCGGAAAAGTCTCATTTAAAATACGACGTGGTCCTGCACCAAAATGAGCAGGAGCTCCATCATGCTGAAACCATATTTCTTGGAAATTATTTGGAAAAGTATTCTGTATGGCTGGAATTATTTGATCAACAAGTAATCTCTCATACCTTTGAGCGTTCAAATATTCTTCAAAAAAAAACGGCCCTATTAAATAGCCATCTATTATTCCGCACCATACATTTATTTTTTGTGGATGTTGTGTGTGAGTTTCCCGCACCCAATTCGGATTCTCATCTGACCAGAAACGAAAATTTTGATTATTAACTTCTCCCGTTAAGGTAAAAGTTGCCTCGTCTGTGAAAACAATTTGATAAGGGAAGATGGGCCGGACATCTATTAGTGCCATCATTCTTTCACAGAAATGTATACGACGCTCCTCATCTCCGTTTTGCAATTCTTGAACGTATTGCAATTTATATGGATGGAACTTGTTCTTCTTTAAAATTCTCCAAACCGACATGGGAGCAATATCGTGAGTTTGAGCGACTCTCTGAACACTAGAATTGGGATCTTCAATAAATGTCTGCAGAACATCAAGTTGTTTTTCTTCGTTGGTTGCAGACAATGGTCTTCCTGACTTAGAGCGATTTCTTACGCTACCAGTTTTGTCTAAAACGTTCTATTGTTTTTAACACAGTGGACTTATTAATTCGACGGTTCGGATACGTGTCATTAAATAATCGAACGACATCAGAGAACGATCTTTCGTTATCACCCCATCCACGCATCATGAGGATAGTGATTCTTTCACGTTCCGACAAGTCGCCAGCCATTTTTAAAACGTTTAATTTTAATTAATCGTACGTTGTATTTGGACGATAACAATTAATTTCTGCTTGCTCAAAGCTGAAGTTAGAAGGTGCTCGTTCTTTGATAGCTTATACATTCTTAGTTGAATTTTAAATGCGAGTTAGACTGCATGTAGTGCGTCACATAGCGGTAAATGAAGGAACTAACGAGACGTTTCATACACGTTTTATGGAGCAATTTTTTGGCAATTTGACTTCAGCGAAATATGAGGATATGTTGAGGAATCGATCTTGCCTTAGTTAGCTGGATCACACACACAACAGATGCAAATCCGAGCGAGTAACCTCCATGTAGTACACCTTGGATAATGTTAATACCGGCGCTACTCTATCATTCAACCCTCATAACTCGCAAAGTACTTAATAAAAATGAACATTATTATAGTGTTTTGGAAAGCTCTTGAATTAAGCTATAAGAATATGCAATCAAATGTAGGGGGTGTCATTTAAAAAAGTCAATGTGACCTTGACCTGACCTTGACGACGCCATCCAAGGTCAAACTGATAGAATCAGTATATAGATCTTCTTAAACCCTACAACTTTTGTTGGAAACACTTTTCTGTAAAACGTATATTTTCCGAGATATTTAGGGGTTTCCACACTTTTGGTAGACCCTGTATATACAGGGTGTCAATTAAGTCCCGGGACGGCTGAATATTTTCTCATGTAAGGTATTTTTGAAAAAGGTCAAGGTCATTTCTGAAGTAATTTTCAACGTGGAATTCAACGGTGACCTTCAATTTGACCTTGAGCTTGACCTTCAAGGTTATTTGAAGGTCAAAGTGTTTTTTTTTAAATAGGAACCCCTATTTTTGATTGTATATTCTTATAGCTGACCTCGAGAGCTTTCCAAAACACTATAATAAAATATTTTTCCCTCAAGCATTTATCGAGTTATGATGCTTCAAATCATTTCTTAATTTTACATAAACCGTAAAATATTCTTGTAAAATATTCACTTTTCGATTATTTTACCTTAATACTTTTATGTACAAAATAATGAGAGGAATCAATTGGTGTAAAGAAAAGACATAGTTATTTTTAAGAAAAAATATGTAATTGTTAATTGCAAATTATATATTTTTTTTCGAAACAACTATATGTTTTCTTTACGCCAATTGATTCCTCTCATTATTTTGTACATAAAAGTATTAAGGTAAAATAATCGAAAAGTGAATATTTTACAAGATATTTTACGGTTTATGTAAAATTAAGAAATGATTTGAGGCATCATAACTCGATAAATGCTTGAGGGAAAAATATTTTATTATAGTGTTTTGGAAAGCTCTCGAGGTCAGCTATAAGAATATACAATCAAAAATAGGGGTTCCTATTTAAAAAAAACACTTTGACCTTCAAATAACCTTGAAGGTCAAGCTCAAGGTCAAATTGAAGGTCACCGTTGAATTCCTCGTTGAAAATTACTTCAGAAATGACCTTGACCTTTTTCAAAAAATACCTTACATGAGAAAATATTCAGCCGTCCCGGGACTTAATTGACACCCTGTATATATATATATATACAGGGTCTACCAAAAGTGTGGAAACCCCTAAATATCTCGGAAAATATACGTTTTACAGAAAAGTGTTTCCAACAAAAGTTGTAGGGTTTAAGAAGATCTATATACTGATTCTATCAGTTTGACCTTGGATGGCGTCGTCAAGGTCAGGTCAAGGTCACATTGACTTTTTTAAATGACACCCCCTACATTTGATTGCATATTCTTATAGCTTAATTCAAGAGCTTTCCAAAACACTATAATAATGTTCATTTTTATTAAGTACTTTGCGAGTTATGAGGGTTGAAATAATTTCTTAATTTTACATAAACCATAAAATATCTAGTAAACCATTCATTTTTCGATTATCTTACCTTCATACTTTTATGTACAAATTAATGAGAGGAATCAATTGGTGTAAAGAAAACACATAGTTGTTTCTAAGAAAAAATATGTAATTTGCAATTAACAATTCCATATTTTTTCTTAAAAACAACTGTATGTTTTCTTTACACCAATTGATTCCTTTCATTATTTTGTACATAAAAGTATGAAGGTAAGATAATCGAAAAATGAATGGTTTACTAGATATTTTATGGTTTATGTAAAATTAAGAATTATTTCAACCCTCATAACTCGCAAAGTACTTAATAAAAATGAACATTATTATAGTGTTTTGGAAAGCTCTTGAATTAAGCTATAAGAATATGCAATCAAATGTAGGGGGTGTCATTTAAAAAAGTCAATGTGACCTTGACCTGACCTTGACGACGCCATCCAAGGTCAAACTGATAGAATCAGTATATAGATCTTCTTGAACCCTACAACTTTTGTTGGAAACACTTTTCTGTAAAACGTATATTTTCCGAGATATTTAGGGGTTTCCACACTTTTGGTAGACCCTGTATATATATAATATAATATATATATATATATATATGTAA
>NW_020229473.1:0-35738 GCF_003227725.1 Camponotus floridanus | reverse complement strand
CTATTGACAGTGCGAAAACGAGTAGCTGGAGTTTATTTTCTTTGAAAACTAAAACCGTGAAGTCATGAACCGCTCAATGGATGACACTGCGAGGAATTTGCAGATATTGCACCTTGCGTTTGCGCTGCTGGGGGCAATCTGCAGTTTGCTCGGAGGATGTATCAAGGAAAGATACCCAAACAGAAGACTTGCCGAACCGGCGGACTTTTTGTTAACGTGACCAACGTCTAAGGGAAACGGGATCGTTTCAATCAGGATGCATAACGCGAGAGGAATAGATCAGTTCGTACTCCCAACAGTTGAGCCAAGGGGTTTAGAGCGATTTGAAGATAATCCGTCCATAAGTACCAGAATTGTTGCACGCCAGCTCCATGTTATAACCGTCTCGGAATGTTGTTCATGGACATATGCTTCATCCGTTTCATCGGCAAAAAGTACAAGCTCTAGACCCTAACGATTTTCGCTGCTCGCCTGTACTTTGTTAATTGGTTTCTGCAATCAAAACAAACTCTTCAACCTGATTTCCAGCTCTTGTTTTGTTTAACCGATGAAGGCAAAGCTTCAAGGCGTTGAAGCTATCGTTAATTTGCACAATAATCATGTATGGGCTGAAGAGAATCCAACATGAACTTTCATTCAATGGTCATCAGGAACATTTACGGTTAAATGTGTGGGCAGGAATACTTAACGATTTCTTAATCGGGCCCTATCTTATGCCTCCCAGGCTCAATAGACACAATTATTCTGCAGCAAGTCCTGCCGGAACTTTTGGAGGAAGTACCAACTTTCGCAATTCAGAAGAGTTCATGTGGTTTTCAGCACGACGGTGGGCCCCAGACGCACTTACGGCTGAAAGATGCAATCATCTGACAGGACTTTTCGGCAACATGATGGATCGGCGGGGTGGAACCTGTGGGGTGGCTTGCAATCACCAGATTTGACGCCTCTCGATATCTCTTCTTGGGTGCAATGAAAAATTATTGATTTTATTCCGAACGGTTGAATCAAAAAATGTGTAATGTTGCAATGCACTTTTTATTAAAAAACAAGCACGTTTCTTTGCAGCCTAGTTTTGTCTCATTATCCTGTGCATAAAAAGTATTAGGGTAAGACTACCGAAAACTAAATATTTTACGAGATATTTTGCATTTTATATCGAAGTACTGCAAACTTTGAAAGCCTTATAACTCAAAAAAGTACTTAATGAAAAAACATTTGTCTGTAGTGTTTTGGAAAGCTATCGAGATAAGCTACAAGAATATGTAATGAAAAATAGTGGGTTCAATTTAAGAAATTGAAGTGACTTTTATGTGACCTTCAAATGACTTTCCAAGGTCAAACCAATGCTACCATCTTATGTCCCCTTCACACCTACAATTTTTGTTTGAAACATTTCTTTCTGAAGAGTGCTGTTTTCGAGATATTCGAGTGTATTGATTAAAATGACTCATCCTGTATATATATATATATATATATATATATATATATATATATATATATATATATATATATATACAGTGATGGGAAAAAGTTCCGGGACGGCTGGATAATTTGAAAAATACGCATCACAGAGGAAAATGACCTAGACAAAAGTTGTAGGATTTTTCCCGGGCAATCCGACGGTGACCTTAGATTTGACCTTGGATAGTCATTTGAAGGTCACATAAAGGTTACCTTCAATTTCTTAAATGGAACTCCCTATTTTTCATTGCATATTCTTGTAGCTCATCTCGAGAGCTTTCCAAAACACTATAATTAAGTACCTTTTTATTAAGTACTTTTTTGAGTTATAAGGCTTGAAATAATTTCTTAATTTTACATAAACCATAAAATATCTAGTAAACCATTCATTTTTCGATTATCTTACCTTCATACTTTTATGTACAAAATAATGAGAGGAATCAATTGGTGTAAAGAAAACATACAGTTGTTTTTAAGAAAAAATATGGAATTGTTAATTGCAAATTACATATTTTTTCTTAGAAACAACTATGTGTTTTCTTTACACCAATTGATTCCTCTCATTATTTTGTACATAAAAGTATGAAGGTAAGATAATCGAAAAATGAATGGTTTACTAGATATTTTATGGTTTATGTAAAATTAAGAAATTATTTCAAGCCTTATAACTCAAAAAGTACTTAATAAAAAGGTACTTAATTATAGTGTTTTGGAAAACTCTCGAGATAAGCTACAAGAATATGCAATGAAAAATAGGGGGTTCCATTTAAGAAATTGAAGGTAATCTTTATGTGACCTTCAAATGACTATCCAAGGTCAAATCTAAGGTCACCGTCGGATTGCCCGGGAAAAATCCTACAACTTTTGTCTAGGTCATTTTCCTCTGTGATGCGTATTTTTCAAATTATCCAGTCGTCCCGGAACTTTTTCCCATCACTGTATATACAGGGTGTCAATTAAGTCCCGGGACGGCTAAATATTTTCTCATGTAAGGTATTTTTGAAAAAGGTCAAGGTCATTTCTGAAGTAATTTTCAACGAGGAATTCAACGGTGACCTTCAATTTGACCTTGAGCTTGACCTTCAAGGCTATTTGAAGGTCAAAGTGTTTTTTTTAAATAGGAACCCCTATTTTTGATTGTATATTCTTATAGCTGACCTCGAGAGCTTTCCAAAACACTATAATAAAATATTTTTCCCTCAAGCATTTATCGAGTTATGATGCTTCAAATCATTTCTTAATTTTACATAAACCGTAAAATATCTTGTAAAATATTCACTTTTCGATTATTTTACCTTAATACTTTTATGTACAAAATAATGAGAGGAATCAATTGGCGTAAAGAAAACATATAGTTGTTTCGAAAAAAAATATATAATTTGCAATTAACAATTACATATTTTTTCTTAAAAATAACTATGTCTTTTCTTTACACCAATTGATTCCTCTCATTATTTTGTACATAAAAGTATTAAAGTAAAATATCGAAAAATGAATATTTTACAAGATATTTTACGGTTTATGTAAAATTAAGAAATGATTTGAAGCATCATAACTCGATAAATGCTTGAGGGAAAAATATTTTATTATAGTGTTTTGGAAAGCTCTCGAGGTCAGCTATAAGAATATACAATCAAAAATAGGGATTCCTATTTAAAAAAAACACTTTGACCTTCAAATAAGCTTGAAGGTCAAGCTCAAGGTCAAATTGAAGGTCACCGTTGAATTCCTCGTTGAAAATTACTTCAGAAATGACCTTGACCTTTTTCAAAAATACCTTACATGAGAAAATATTCAGCCGTCCCGGGACTTAATTGACACCCTGTATATATATATATATACAGGGTCTACCAAAAGTGTGGAAACCCCTAAATATCTCGGAAAATATACGTTTTACAGAAAAGTGTTTCCAACAAAAGTTGTAGGGTTTAGGAAGATCTATATACTGATTCTATCAGTTTGACCTTGGATGGCGTCGTCAAGGTCAGGTCAAGGTCACATTGACTTTTTTAAATGACACCCCCTACATTTGATTGCATGTTCTTATAGCTTAATTCAAGAGCTTTCCAAAACACTATAATAATGTTCATTTTTATTAAGTACTTTGCGAGTTATGAGGGTTGAATGATAGAGTAGCGCCGGTATTAACATTATCCAAGGTGTACTACATGGAGGTTACTCGCTCGGATTTGCATCTGTTGTGTGTGTGATCCAGCTAACTAAGGCAAGATCGATTCCTCAACATATCCTCATATTTCGCTGAAGTCAAATTGCCAAAAAATTGCTCCATAAAACGTGTATGAAACGTCTCGTTAGTTCCTTCATTTACCGCTATGTGACGCACTACATGCAGTCTAACTCGCATTTAAAATTCAACTAAGAATGTATAAAGCTATCAAAGAACGAGCACCTTCTAACTTCAGCTTTGAGCAAGCAGAAATTAATTGTTATCGTCCAAATACAACGTACGATTAATTAAAATTAAACGTTTTAAAAATGGCTGGCGACTTGTCGGAACGTGAAAGAATCACTATCCTCATGATGCGTGGATGGGGTGATAACGAAAGATCGTTCTCTGATGTCGTTCGATTATTTAATGACACGTATCCGAACCGTCGAATTAATAAGTCCACTGTGTTAAAAACAATAGAACGTTTTAGACAAACTGGTAGCGTAAGAAATCGCTCTAAGTCAGGAAGACCATTGTCTGCAACCAACGAAGAAAAACAACTTGATGTTCTGCAGACATTTATTGAAGATCCCAATTCTAGTGTTCAGAGAGTCGCTCAAACTCACGATATTGCTCCCATGTCGGTTTGGAGAATTTTAAAGAAGAACAAGTTCCATCCATATAAATTGCAATACGTTCAAGAATTGCAAAACGGAGATGAGGAGCGTCGTATACATTTCTGTGAAAGAATGATGGCACTAATAGATGTCCGGCCCATCTTCCCTTATCAAATTGTTTTCACAGACGAGGCAACTTTTACCTTAACGGGAGAAGTTAATAATCAAAATTTTCGTTTCTGGTCAGATGAGAATCCGAATTGGGTGCGGGAAACTCACACACAACATCCACAAAAAATAAATGTATGGTGCGGAATAATAGATGGCTATTTAATAGGGCCGTTTTTTTTTGAAGAATATTTGAACGCTCAAAGGTATGAGAGATTACTTGTTGATCAAATAATTCCAGCCATACAGAATACTTTTCCAAATAATTTCCAAGAAATATGGTTTCAGCATGATGGAGCTCCTGCTCATTTTGGTGCAGGACCACGTCGTATTTTAAATGAGACTTTTCCGCTACGGTGGATAGGAAGAAGGAACGGAAATGAGGGAGGAGAGGATTGGCCACCTCGGTCACCAGATCTAACTCCTCTTGATTATTATCTATGGGGATATCTGAAGAGTAAGGTTTACAGAACAAAACCTAAAACCATTCACGAATTGATACAGCGAATAAGGGATGAAATGGCTTTGATACCTTTTGAAACGAATCGTAAAGTCATTTCTACATTCTACCAAAGATTAGCATATTGTCAGGAAGTAAATGGCAGCCACTTTCAGCATTTACTTTAACACATTGAAACACATTTGCAATCGTTTGGTGCAACCTAACCTGATCTCTGTATACACGCACCGCACGCACGCACACGCACACATTTCGAACAATTATTATGATAAATGAGCATCCACAAATTTATTTACTGTTTACTATGTCGATTGCTTTCCAGGTCTTTAAATGCTCGATTGTAATTTGGTTGGGTCTTTGCTTTTGCTGACTGGATCCACGACCGATCTTGCCTTAGTTAGCTGGATCACACACACAACAGATGCAAATCCGAGCGAGTAACCTCCATGTAGTACACCTTGGATAATGTTAATATCGGCGCTACTCTATCATTCAACCCTCATAACTCGCAAAGTACTTAATAAAAATGAACATTATTATAGTGTTTTGGAAAGCTCTTGAATTAAGCTATAAGAATATGCAATCAAATGTAGGGGGTGTCATTTAAAAAAGTCAATGTGACCTTGACCTGACCTTGACGACGCCATCCAAGGTCAAACTGATAGAATCAGTATATAGATCTTCTTAAACCCTACAACTTTTGTTGGAAACACTTTTCTGTAAAACGTATATTTTCCGAGATATTTAGGGGTTTCCACACTTTTGGTAGACCCTGTATATATATATATCAGGATCGGACTCAAATAGCTTTGGAGATATAGGCTGAAAAAGGATAAAAATAATATGTAAATTGTACATGCGTAGACACCGTGTGTTCCGCCGTTTCTACAGACGGGCTCCTTTCGGGAAATATAACCTAATTTAACCTGTGTTTGAAGTGTACGAAATACCTTGACATATAACATTTCGCTTCACATGGTTCACATGTTCTTCTTCATGTGGTTCATGAGTTTATACGAGTTTGCAACTTTCAATGTGTGCGAAGCCAGATATATTCCACAATTCAGATACGGGATGGGTTAGATTATATCTTCCGAAAGTGGTTATCCTCGTAAAGAGGGCGGAACGATACAGTATCCACGCGTGTACTTAGCAAAACAAAGAAAGTTGAATACAAACATTTATTAAATGTTATGCTGGCTTCAAGATTTCTAGCGAAACTAAACAATAATTCTATAGCTTAGCGATATGAAAGCGATAACAAGCAATTGAGTAAACAAAAAAATATAAATTGTCGTGGTCGTCTCGACGCGCGTCCATCCGCCCCGGAAATCTTTACGGAGCGCGAGCTGAGCGGAAAGAATGCGAGAGCCGTATCGAAATCCTCGAAGAAGCAAGCTGTTACTAGATTTTACATCGTTACTAGATTTACATTTTTAATTATTTTTTTCTGTATTCTTTTGTATTATACTGTATGTCGGGCAACCCGCCGGAACACATCCTGGAAGATGAAGAGAAGAAATTTCTGGAACGACAGCCGACCCGGTGCGCCCAACATTCCAATCGAAAACAAAGATAGCGTCTGAAGAGCAGGACAGCGCGAAGGCGAGAGCGAAATTCGCTCCAATGGCCAGCGGAGGAAAAGACCCTGGAAGACGCCGCTGTTAAAGGGCTGGGAGGTACGGAGGCCGGCCGGCGCTATCCTTCGAGGAAGAAGGATATATTATCGGCCTTCAGCGCAGTGCTGCCAGAAATGAGCCCCTGCATGTTCGGCACGGTCGTGCACACAAAGAAAGGAAGCTATGTACGTGTGATACGGCGTTGTTGCAGGGTGCATTGATACAACTTGTGTCGCGGCGCGATTGGCCGCGAATCCGCGTACCCCTGCGCGCAGGAATTAACACCGCTATCGACGAGATCTAGAGAGACCCCACTCTGGTGCGGGCGATCGATAGAAGTAGTCGTTTTCTGAAAGTTTTGTCGTTGTCGTGCGTCATATTGTCGCTGTCGAAGTCCGAACGACAGGACGAGCCGAGGATTATCCCCCTGATTGAGTATCGATGAGGTTGCTAATTTGTGAGCCACGTATGCGATTCTATCCGAAGACCGCTCTGTCGCCGTCGCTATTTTGTGTCTCGTTGTCGTTCGGGCCTTGTACCGAGCTTTCGACTTTCGCGTATTTCGGGCGACCGGAGACAAGCAACCGAGGCATCAAGGACGATCGTAACATCGGTCGTAGCCGATAAGGAACCGTTCGTCTCTCTCCGGGATTCGGAGTGTCATAAAACGCGTAACGACCGGCTCTCGTATATCGACCACGTGCGCGATAAATTGCGAGGAAGGCGTCCGCTATCCGTGCTGTCGAAAAGAGTTGTCGAAGCCGCGTAAGGCATTCCCGCAATCAATCTTCGTGCGACTGTTGTGTAATAATTATCGTGTATGGAACTGTATGACCGTTGCGTGTCACGATTTTACGAATATCATGCTGTCTTTGTGGCGCTCGTTACGTGTATGAATTGCGTCTCTTTCGTGATCTTTGTCGTATGTATGAGTGTGTCGCGGTGCGTAATTGATTATATCAAATTAAGAGATTGCCGAAATTTGATAATTCGCGTTAAGAAAAGGGCATTATGCCGAGAAAAAAATAACCGGCGTCCGACGGCTGTCGATTATCGATCGCATTGACCGTGCTCGTCGAAAGCGAAATTTTCCGTCTCGCAAATTCCTTAATTATTCTCGCTCAATCATTAAGCATTCTATCGAACATATTGTTGTCGATTAGAATAGCGAGCCAAAGATTACAAAGAAAAGACCAGTACGATAAGTCGATGATTTGAGTGATGAAATTCCGTTACATTTTTGAAACACTGTTCGGCCTCGCAGAATCTAAGCGTAAAAACGGGCTCGAATAAATACCAGAAATGACTTAGCGCTTTCTTAGATTATCGATTTCGTGCAAATATTTGATTCAATTAATTTATTATTAATACCGCTGTCAATTTGATCTGTTAAATATTCCATTATTTCAAATTTCCGAACTTATTGTGAATATTCTTTCTTGCTTTGATTTGTTATTTATTTTATTTTTATATTATTTTCTTTTGTCGATTTGATCTGTTAAATATTCCATTATTTCAAATTTCCGAACTTATTGTGAATATTCTTTCTTCCTTTGATTTGTTATTTATTTTATTTTTATATTATTTTCTTTTTAATAAATCTGTTATATTTGTCTTTATTAAGTCCGTGTAATTTAAGTATTAGCCTTCGTGACTGTCGAATTCCGTTGTGTTTGTCGAACTTCAAACTAGCTAAATCTCGCATAATCAATTAACTTTTCCCAAGACCCCGCTCCTTTACCGTTAGGTGAGCTAGTCGGCCCGTGGCGAAACAAACTAGCGTTTTTCGCATTCTTTTGGCGTTTAGCGAAACTGATATGTAAAAGACCGCCTGGCGCCCAATTTCAAGATCTCGAGACGGCTTTCGCTTCGCCGCGGCTCATGCGCGAACACTCCTTCCCTGTTCCTCAGAGCGCGAGTATTCTCTATTCGCCCCTGTGTTTTTGTCGACGTTCTCACTCGCCCTAGATACTCTCCACTATAACACCTCGAGGAGGAATATTGTATAATTAAATTGAAAAGTTTCGCAAAACATATAAGGAAAATATAATATGAAACCGTGATGAACAAATATAAACACACAACAAATATAACAAAAAATATAAACACATAAATAGGATATAATGAAAAGATGACATAAAAGTATGAAACTTCAAAAGTGCATCTCAGAAAAGTGTATCTCAGAAATGAAAAGAGATCACAGCAAAATTTAAACGGTACATTAGGAATGTATCCTCTACAACAGTGCTGGGATTTACTTGCAACGGCCGAATTTTTTAGTTTATGCCTACTGTTCCCCTCTTATCGCTTGCGCCGCTCGTAACTCAGGAACGTGCGCATCACAAATGTAATGTGACAATCTATCTATTTAAGTTTCTCTTTATTGTAATTACGTTTCAAAACACAAATATTTTAAATTGTTACGGAACATATACGTAATTAATAATATAATACTTATTTTTATTATTAATAAACAATAAAGAGAACTTAGGTAGATTGCCACATAACATTTGTGTACGTTCCTGAGCGCTCCTTAGTTACGAGCGTCTAGTGACGTGATCGCTAAGGCGCGAGCGGTAAGAGGTGAATAGTAGGCGTAAGATACGAAATCTGGTCAAAAGTTGCAAGTAAATTTCAACACTGCTCTACAACATATGTGAAAATAAAAATTTTTTGAGCTGTGTAACTTAAAGTAAACATTTACTAAAGTTATTTTTGTATTTATTATTTTTATCCTTTTTCAGCCTATATCTCCAAGCTACTTGAGTCCCTTATATACAGGGTGTCCTATGACTGAAAGTCCATATTTTAAGGTTGCTGATGCCATTTAGAGTAAAAAAAGTCTAATAAATATATGTTCGCAAATGCTTTCTAACAGAAATACAAGTATTGAAAGTCGAATATTTAATAAAAGAAAGACATTTAGAATCATATTCTTCGTTTGGAAACAAGAGTGTATTTCCTATACCTTCGATTTTTTTGACATTACGTATACTTACGTATTTTGACGTGCTGATTACTAATATGATAATGAAAATTGGCGCAACTTGCATTTTTATAGTGAAAACCATAAAAAATCATCAAAAATTGACGTTTTTTGGGTTTATTTTATCAAATACTGGAAAATTCAAAAAATGTTTTAAACAAAAGTTGTACATCTTTTCGAAATATGCATTTTATGTTCTATTCATTTTTATCGTATGAGTGATAGTTTTCGATAAAAACGATGGAATCTAAATCTTATATCTGTCCTCTCATAGGGGATCCTCTCATCGATGATCTCACTAACAAGGGGAGTATCAGGTAGTGAGATCATCGATTTCAATGAATTTTAAATATGTTTTAGAGTAGCCCTCCCACTACTTAATAGCCAAGTGAGACAATGCAATGTTCAAGTATTCGCGAGAAATTTGCATCGAAAGTTTTCCGTGCCTTTTATACCGCGCAAATTCGAGAAGTTTGCAGGTAGTGAGCGTAGCGTAGCAGAGAAGGCAGCAGACGAGAATACTGAACGTTGCAGATTCGATTCTTTTTCCAGACTTTTTTTTTAATTTTAAATGTAAATTTTTACAAAATCTACATTTACGTGAATTATTAGACAATATAGAATCGTTAAAGTGAAAAAATTATTATTTTTATTATTAAAATTTAATATTTTGACATTATGTTTCAAATGTTTTTACGATGATTATCATCCAAAATTTTGTAAACTTTCCGAAGAGGATTTCGAATAAATTAAAATTAAGCAAAATTTAAATGTGATCTTGGACTTTTTTATTAAATACCGATATTAATCAAAATGGTATTATTCGTATCATTACAGACGGAAATGCGATGTAAAATATATAATATAAAATATGCATTAATGTAATATAATTATTAATATAAAATATTAATTAAAAAAAAAAAAATTGGAAAAAGTACGAATCAAACCTGCAACGTCCAGTATTCCCGTCCGCTACCTTATCCGCTACGCTACGCTCACTACCTGCAAACCTCTCGAATTTGCACAGTATAAAAGGTGCATGGAAAACTTTCGATGCAAATTTCTTGCGAATACTTGAATATTGCATCATCTCACTTGGCTATTAAGTAGTGGGGGGGGGGGGGGACTACTCTAAAACATATTACTCCCCTTGTAAGCATGTACTTTGTAGTACATATACGATTCTACATGGGTTTGCAACTTTTCAGGCAAAACGAGGTCATATATTGGGACTTCTACACAGTACTATTAGCTTTTGTAGTTTTCACACTCAAGTTCCACCTCAAGTTTTGTTATATTTTTTTATGTGGGAGAGCATGTTTTGAATTTTCGAGTATTTGATAAAATAAATCCAAAAAATGCCAATTTTTGACGATTTTTTATGGTTTTCGCCATAAAAATGAAAGTTGCGCCACTTTTCACTATCATATTCATAATTAGCACGTTAAAATACATAAGTACACGTAGTTTAAAGAAAATCGGAGGTATGGGCTTTTCGGAAGTTTAACCACCGAAAGCGTAAACGATACTAAACTAACCAAAAATGTAAACAAAATCAGACTGACAGAAAATGTAAATAATACCAGGCTAATAAAAATGTAATCAACAACAGACTAATAGAAAATGTTTCACATATTCATATCAACTTTCAATGCTTGTATTTCTTTATTCTTTAGAAAATTGTTCATTACGTTCAGAACTGCAAGAAAAATATTTTACAGTGACTAGAACTCTCGAATATCGACCAGCATCTCACTTTTATCTGTCTTAAAATGCATTTTCAGGCAGTAACAATTTTTTAAAAAATAATACAACATCACTAGTGCCGAGAACTCTTTAGAAAATTGTTCATTACGTTCAGAACTGCACGAAAAATATTTTACAGTAACCAGAAATCTCGAATATCGACCAGCATCTCACTTTTATCTGTCTTAAAATGCATTTTTAGGCAATAAAATTTTTTTTTTAAATAATACAACATCACTAATACCTAAAACTCTTTAGAAAATGTTCAAGTATGTCCAGAACTATACAAAAAATATTATATATAAACTTATAAACAAAACTCTGAAATTTTGTGTAGTATCTCGCTTTGCGATGATAAATTTTTTTAACGAATTAATAGATAAAAAAATTTAGGCTCTGTGTTGTATTCAACAAAGAAATCATATATATAAGAAAAGGAGCAATTAAGAGCCAACGCGGATGGTAGTGCGTGAAGTTTCGGAGATAAGAAATCCGCGAATTAAATCGCATTTGAAAAAACATATATGCCTTAAAAAACATATATTTTACTTGGTGCATAAACCAACATGTCGATTCTCAAATCGAGAATACTATAAGACCCCTCTTTAGAGACGTAGGCGGTAAATTTTTTTTATTATAGTTTCTTTCGCCTGAACTCTTGACAACTCATGCCCAGGATGTTGAACTCGTCGGAATATTGCTCCCTAACGCTGAAAGATTTGAAATTCGATGAGATGCTGTCAAGCTATACGAGAAGTTTGCATCACATTTCTTTAGAACATAATTTTGTGTAAATCAATTGTGAACTATTGTTAAAACTTATCAAAACTCCTGGAACTATGCCGGATGCAAGTAAATTTGAAGAGTATGCGTGAGATGCTAACAATTGAGATGCTAAGTTCACACCGGTCTGTCTTTGCGTTTTTAATTCTTAATTACTATTTCGTACCATCCTATGTCACGGTCCGAAAGCCTTTCTTTTTTAAATTTGTATTATTACTATACGGACTGTTAACCCTTCTTATTTTTAACTAATAGATATTTTTTTCGAAGGCGGTAAATGTTTTTTCCCTATTTTTCTTAAACATTTCTTTATATTTTTAAAGTTTATTTAATAAATTTAAAACGGTCTGCATTTGTAATAGCAAAACGCGTTTTAATATTGCAAATATGTTGTACCGTAACATTACTACAATCTTACATTGTAATATTTCTGAGGGCAGACATTTCAACGTTGCTGCAAGCTTGCAGTAATGCTGCACAAACATTTCGCAATTTCTATGCAATATTACACTGTTTCAATGTTAGGTCTATGTAATGTTTTTGCAATCTTTCGGTGCTGTATGGTTAGTGATAGAGTTATTGGTAAATTTCTCGTCTTATCGAGTGAGTGAATGAATGTGATTATGTTGAAGTTTATAAAAGAATACAGTTTATAAAAGAAAAAAGAACTTTCGACTAATTATTTAGTGTGGATCTCTGTCCCTTAGAATGTGATGTCTACGTTCAATGTGAGTGAAAGTCGAAAAATTCATTTTTCAAGAAATTACAGCAATGCATCGAACAAGGTAATAATAACTATACTTTGATGTTGTATGAAAATAGATTTCGGGATGTCAAATAAACAATTAGAGAAAATTCTCAAAAGAGAGGGATTTTTAGTGGGTAGAGAGTAGAGGCGAGCAAATATCATTTTATTCCCGCTCGGTATCGACAGTCTTTACAATAACTGCGTTCGGCAATGCAAATCTGATGCGTCGGAGTGCTCTTTTACCTCGCAAATCGTTCGGCAATGCATATCTGTTTGCATAATCTCATCTTATTTGCATTCGGTATTAGCATTTTCGGAGCGAATTGAGCTCCTCGATTTGCTCTGGATTCGAAGACCGAGCTCGTAGAGGAGACGGTTGTTTGGGCGCGAAAATTGACTTATATATAGATAAGATATTAGGCGAGACAACGTCATTGCAGCTATTGTGCAATGTTTTTTGGTTATATCAAGCTGCATAACATATGTTTCTCTCTTGGTTAAAATTTTACAAGAATACAGTATTCTTTTGATTGATCAGCAATATCTTCAAATATTTGTAATCCTGAAAATGATACTTATAGAATATTCGAAATATTGATTATTGACGGTCAACAATATTTATATAATAAAAAAGGTAAATTTTTGTTAATTATTAAGTTTCTTACTATTGCAAATAGCTATAGCTATATAATTTCTGAATGATATTTTGTTCATAACTTTAGAATATTCCCATTTCGTTCCACTTTTCTTAATTTTGAGTTCTTTAATATTTTTGTACATCTTTAAAAGCTTTATGGTATAATTGTGTTTTTATTTTATAATTTTAATTACTTAAAACTTAAAAATTATGAAAAAATCGTGAAAAAATATATAAGTTTTCTTCCAGCAAAATAATAGAATCAGCTGACATTATGAATAGTTCTGAATCCTCTGAATCGTTCGGTATTGAGTTTAGCACTCGGTTTACTTGAAGATCACATGATTAAGCTCGACATCTGCTCGCTCGCATCTCAGATTTATATTGCCGAACGCAGTATATGGATCTTGGTCGAACTCGCAAGTGGATAGAGTGAGGATAAGATAAAGACTACCTGCTATGACGGGAATCGAGACCTTTCGGTAATATCGGGACTCAGGACAGATCGAGATTTTTTATTCCCGATGAGTCCCAAAGTCGAGATGATTCGATGTGCGCAACACACTACAATAATAAATTTGAATAAAATTGCAATTTCACTTTTTATTCATTTATTTGAACAATTTTTACTACAAATCTAAGAATGATTAAAATAAATTAAAATAAAAAATGCAATAAAATTTTTTAATATTAGATTTTAAAATGAATAAAATTTTTTAATATTAGATAATAAAATTTATTAATAAAAAAATAAATAAAATAATATAATATAAATAAAATAATACAAATAAAAATAAATAAAATAAAATAAAGTAAAATAAATTAGAAAATATGAAATATATATATATATATATATATACAGGGTGACCCATTTTAACTTAGGCAGCCAAATAACTCGAAAAATAAGCACACTACGAAAAAATGGTTAGAATCAAAATTTCATCATTTCGAGGGGGACGTACAATGACGTTAAAATCAGCCCCCCCCACCCCTCCCCCTGGGCGGTGAGGGGGGGCAAGTTTGAAATCTTAAATGGAACCCCCTATTTTTCATTGCATATTCTTGTAGCTTATCTCGAGAGCTTTCCAAAACACTATAATTAAGTACCTTTTTATTAAGTACTTTTTGAGTTATAAGGCTTGAAATAATTTCTTAATTTTACATAAACCATAAAATATCTAGTAAACCATTCATTTTTCGATTATCTTACCTTCATACTTTTATGTACAAAATAATGAGAGGAATCAATTGGTGTAAAGAAAACATACAGTTGTTTTTAAGAAAAAATATGGAATTGTTAATTGCAAATTACATATTTTTTCTTAGAAACAACTATGTGTTTTCTTTTCATATGGGAATCGCAAAACATGATACGCGTTTACACACTGTGCTAAACCGCTTGCAAAAATGGAATTTCTGACCAAAAGGAGAAATGTAAGTTCCATACTGCGACAATTAAGTACCTTGAATTTATTGTTTCTGCTAATGGTATTAAGCCAGCACGTTTTTGAGCTATCCAAACTATGCGAGTTCTGACTAATGCAAAAGAGATACGCTCGTTTTTATATCTGATAAATTACTACGGGAAATTTATATCAAATTTGCATTAACTTAAAACATTTGAAGCTTTGACCAAGAAAAATGTGCCTTTCGTGTGGACAGCAAAAATAAAGAAAACGTTTGAAAACATTGAAAATATCCTTACTGAACCATTTCTACTAATTTATTACAATCCCAGACAAACTCGTTGCAGCAGACGCCAATTCGGTTGACATTGGTGGTCTGTTACAACACGCTCCAAATGATCAAGTAAAAACAGTCTTCCACATGTTAAAGGCATTGATAAAGGTTCAACAGAACAAATTGATTCATTATCAACGAAGTTATCAGTACAGTTCTTAACTTCAACAGTTCAATAAGAACTGCAACGTGCAACATTCATGTAATTCTCGCTGAAGTTATAGATCGTCTACAAAATGGATGGCTTAAATTGAATGTTACTAACAAAAAGTTAATGTTGTCATATTATCGTCGTGGCGATTATTTAGTTATAGTTGATGATACGTTAGTTCTAGACGAGAAATTAATAATTCGTAAATGTCTACAACTATTATGCTGAAGCAACTACATATTGTGCAGGTATCCACCGAATGATATAACTTTCTCGACGTTATTTCTATTGACCGGCAATGCATGATGACATTGAGAGATACGTAAAAGAATGCAATCATTGCGATCGCACAGGAAGCAATTCAGTAAAAGAATCATTACACCCATGATCAAATCCAGAGAAATCATAGTCACGCTTTTACATTAATTTCGCAGGCCCATACGTGGACAATGGATATTCATCATTATTCAGATAACAATATGAAATTTACTTCAGTGAAATTTGCTCAACTGTGCACCAAATTCAGAATTCTACATTTGCGTACTTTACCTGGACATCCACAATCAAATGATCAAGTCGAGAGAATGGTAAGAATGTTAAAAGATTCTATAGATACAAGGTTCACAATTAGAAACAAAATTAAACAAAATTTGTATGCGCATATAACTACATATCCAGTGATGCGGTACCGGATCATAAGTCTTCGCAGAAATATTTTTTGGACGTAAGCTTAGAACTCCATTAGATATTTTTACTGTAACTAAAAAATCTGATTTAATTCTTAACTTCCCGAGAGAAGCAAATGAAACATCAATTTGATGCTCATTACGACACAAGACCACGTTCATTTACTACAGATCAATCGATAGACAACGGCCGGCTCCGAGGATAGCAACGGTCTCTTTGACTGTCGCTACGGACTCCGGGCGTACATATACTGAAACGATGGCTGAGTCGAAGAAAAATATAGATCTTCCCGTCCTGGAAATTAATGCAGCCCGCATTAAGCAAGCTGCTAACGGGAGACTTCTTTTCGAGATTCCCGGTCAGGAGGACGGGAGGGTCCCGTTAGCACACGATGCGATAGCGCACGAACCCGATAGCACATGAAAAATTGAACACAATTCTTGATAGCCCACGTCTCGATAGCACCAACCCGATAGTGCACAACTTTGCACGCGAAGCGAGGGAGACGGGGTGGATGCAGAAGGGGGGGGGCGAAGGTCCCTCTTTACACCCCCCCCGTGTGTGTGTGTGTGTGTATGTGTGTGTGTGTGTGTGTATGTCTTCGCATGCAAAGTTATACTTGGTGCACTATCGGGTTGGTGTGTTATTAGGACGTGGGCTATCGGGAATTGCGTCCAATTTTTTGTGTGCTATCGGGTTCGTGCGCTATCGCACCGTGCGGTAACGGATTCCACTCCAGGAGGACCACAACAAATAAACTTGCTGCTGAAATGCAACGGGGCTATAGAGAAAAAGATATGGAAGAACTTCGAGTCACCCGACCCATGAAATCCGCGGATATGTGGATTGGACAATTCGATAAGCAGCGAGAAAGTAAGGGACGCGATCGTCAAGGCGACAAAGTGTCCGCCTGGGGCTATCCGGATTGGAAGCCGCTGGGAGCTTCCCGTAGTCTTATCTCGACCTGGATGCGGTGCTCCGTGGCGGTCGCGAGAAAGACTATGCAGTCTGACCGGCTCTACGTTAGTAGGATTAGTTGAGTAGTTAGTTGGGCCTTGAGCCGCTTGCGGCTCGGCCGATGCTTCCATTGGGGCACGCGACGGCCGACTGCGTGGATACGAATAGGAGTCAGCGCTATTTTAGATGCGTCGGCTCCTATCTGGCGAGCGGGTGTAGATTTCAGGTGCTCAGATGCAAGACTATCAGATTGCATACACTGCGTCAACATCTAGCGCTCAACGAGCGCTTATGCCTTTGTGTCTGAAAGTGGGAATACAAATCGTGCCGCCGCTGGATGCAGCGTATGAATGTGGTAGCCTTGCTCAGATGTCCGCGGATTTTGAATGTCCGGTCATGTTTTGGGGGCGAAGGCGTGTAGACTCCCCCCCTCTTTCCCGGAACGGGGACTGAGGACGGCCCCATGAAGAAAGAGCTAAGGTGACCAAATGGAAGACTTTTCAATGAAGATGGTGGAAAACTTTTCGGAAAGCGCTTCCCAGCCGGCTACTTCAGCAGTGCCTACGGGGGTGGGAAGACCAACTCGATTAGGAGCCGATTAGGTGCCGATTTCTCTCGCTCCACTCAGAGAAGGGCACACATGAGCGCAGCAGGTCTAGTGAAGCCAACCTGATGGGGATCTCTAACATGGATTTAGATGCTCGCCACCTTCGATGCGGTCTGTGGAGATTGGACGGATGTCTCTCCCCTTGGCTTCGGCTGAGGAATCCTCTATCCAGAAAGATAAGGGGGTGATCCCCGGAGGGCGTTGGGGAAACCCAACTGACTTCTAAAACTTCTCTCCTTGATGGGCTCCAAGAAATTGAATACACCAAAAAAGGAGAGGACTGGAGAGCAATAGAGGAAGACATTACTAGTCCCATTCCTGGGCCCTTTACAGCATAGGTAGAACCGCCTAGGGGAGGAGAACTGAATGGCTTCGATGATCCGCGCTAGTCCACGTCCTGGAAGTTATACATTGGCGGTCCTCGGAGCGTAGACTACGAAGACGGAGAGACGTCACAAGGGAGAGCTTTTTAGTGGGTATACTCGAATCACGCTTCATCCGGGGAATTCCCATACATAATCTGCGGGAACGGCCCTATGGGTAACGCATTTTCCTCTACTTTCGTAAAAAAGAAACTTTCCATGGAGAACGTATTTCTTTCCCAGATAGCACAGGACATCCTTGGGATGGCCATTTAAGGTCCATTTTAAGTCATATGTCCATGGACCGAAAATGGACATCCATCGGATATCCATTATTGGACGTAAAGAGGATATCCTAAGCAGGACATCCTATGGACGTCCATTCTCGGATATATGTTGAAATATACTAAACAGGACATTCTATATGGATATATTTTTGGACACGAATCATATATATTTATGCATTAATTATATTTTGTCCTAATTCTATTTATATGATACATCATTCTCAAATACTATTTTTAAATATATCTAATTTTTTCTCAAATCGGACAAAATTCGCAATTTTGAAACATCGTAATTTTTAAATCAATTTGCGTTTTATTGTATATTGTTGTGTGATAATGATACGAGAGCATCCCGCATTAATATCTCTCTGAATTTTGACTGTAGTTCAGACCAGTCTCAATCGATCGGGCGTATATTTTTGATTCTGATTCAATCACAATCGGAAAATCGATTTTTCGGACTTAAAGTACTTTTTCTCATTCCGGGTTACATATATAAAATAAATGTATACAATAAATGTATACAATAAATGTAAAGATGTATAAACAATATTTAGGAATAATTTTTATTTATAATATTGAAATTGAATGATTTTATTTCTTCATTTGATGCAAGTAAAAAATAATTATTTGCAAAATTATTATTAAGTAACAATTTTTTGTTATATCAGTACAGAAAATATGTTTTTTAAATTACAACATTTCTTGTTTATAATTGTTACTACGATTAATATATAATTACTGTTTTAATGAAAACTGGAATTTTTTATAACAGTAATTACGCGAAATTAATTAAAAATTAATAATTTTCTGCTGTCGTTTCATTTAAAATTGTAAATGGTTGCGCGCTTCCGCCAGCCATTCACCGGGAAGCGCTTTTGTGCATGCTCGGTTTTCTCTTATCTAAAACTGAGATGCGACGCGACACGCGACTGTTCGTTTTTGATGCTCTCTAAGCCGAACAAAAGAGTACGTACTGGCCGGCGTTAATAAACGTTTACAAATTTTCTGTGAACATAATGTTTGTTCTTTCTACGTATTAATTAATCAGTGCAAATGATCTTTTTCTGAACGTTATGTGTGGTATGAAAAACGTCTAAAAACAGAGAACCGGATACCGTAAGAACATTTCTTTTAATGGGTTTTCAATTTTTTTGAGGTTATGAACAAAGCAAATTTTTCTTTCTCACTATTTCTATGATGTAATGATATGCATTTTGCAGTATTTAATGCTTTATATGTGCAATCGTACACTACTGTGAATATATTAATATATTCACATACTCTAACAGCATGTACGCCGTAAGGACGTAAAATGTCCTCTGGATGTCCTCTGGATGTCCTCTGGACGTCTTTTGGACATACGTGCTATTAGGGTTAGTTCTAATTCATATTCTATTAGCTGCGATAACATACGCAGTATTGGTATTTCTTAACCTTACATATATGCATTTTACAAATAATTCAATTCTTTCTTTTCTTCGTGCAGAATTTTTTCAAGGGGAATAACGAGATCACAAAGGTCACGACGTCAACAAGATCAGAACGAAATCAAGTAAGAAAACAAAATATAATTTATTTTCTAAAATGCCAAAAATAAAATCTAGTTATTATCGACGAGCAAAAAAGATGTCAGATTCAGTGATTAACGTTGTGCAAAGCATTCGCGAAACGTCATTATTAAGAATTCGTCCCCGAATTCTAGGAATAATACTAATATACCACCACTACTTAAAGGTGACGAGAGGTCATATGGATTAAGTAATTTGTTATTGACACAGAACTTGGGTAACAATGGTGAATTAAATGAGGAAGATTCTAGTCACTCCACAAATGTAAATATCGATTGTAATAATGTTGAAAATACTTCCAACGATACCTTTGAAATCGAAGTAATAAATATAAGTAATTCTAATGACGAAGTAATTGATAATGTTACTATTAATAGTGAATCTGATAATCTTGATTCTGATGACTCTTCAAATTTTTTGCCGTGGCTTCAAAGTTGGGCAATTAAAAACTACATATCACACGTTGCATTGACCAAATTAATGACTCGCATAAAACCTAAGTATCCAGAATTACCTATCGATGCACGTAGTTTATTGAGAACTCTTAGGAAGGTAAATGTACAAAGTATTCCACCAGGATATTATTATCATTTTGGGCTGCGCAATTGTATCGAAGAACTTGTATTGCGATATTCTGAACATTTGCAATCTATTCATATCAAATTAATGTGAATGTCGATGGGTTTCCTTTATTTAAAAGTTCAAGTAGTCAGGTATATCCGATTTTATGCAACTTAGTGGAGAATTACAGCGAAGTAAATGTTGTTGGAATTTACTAAGGGAATGAGAAACCTGAAGATGCAAATTTATTTTTACAAGCTTTTACGGAGGAAGCAATTTATCTTACTTTAAATGGCATAACAATTAATGGGCACAATTATGCATTTAAAATTAATGCATTTATTTGTGACGTACCCGCTAAAGCCTTTTGTAAATTTACAAAGGGACATTCGGGTTATTATTCGTGTAACAAATGTACATCTAAAGGAGAATATTATCTTGACAGAGTGTGCCATTCATATGTAAACAGTTTTGATCAAAGAACAGACCATGATTTTCGTCTAAAATTACAGAAAGGCCATCACACAGGCACATCTATACTTGAAACAATTCCCAATTTAGATATGGTGAAGGATTTTCCATCTGATCCATTGCATTTACTGTGAATTTACCTGGGAATTGTCAAAACATTAGTTGTAAAAATGTGATGCTATGGGAAACCTCGATGCAAATTTTCTTTTAATCAAATATCAGAAGTATTGGCATCATTAGCAGAGCAAAAACGTTATATACCGTGCGAAATTAACCGAAAATCAAGATCATTAATTGAAAGCAAAAGATGGAAAGGAACTGAGTTTAGAACTTTTGTGTTATATACAGGATCACTAGTTTTAAAATCCGTTCTGGATGCCGATAAATACGTTAACTTCTTAACTTTGCACGTAGCAATCACCATTTTATCAAACTCAAAGCACATGGAATTGTATTTAGATTATGCGAAATCACTGTTGGAATATTTTGTAAAAACATTTATAACTCTATATGGAAAAGAAAATGCATCGCACAACATGCATAATTTACTTCATCTTTATGATGATACTGTAAAATTTGAAACATTGCAGCAATTTAGTGCGTTTGCATTTGAAAATTATTTGCAAACAATCTTAAAAATGATTCGCAAAAATGAGAAACCATTAGAACAGATCGTTTGTCGTATAAGCGAACAAAATTCTTGTGCAAAATCCATCGATAAGTCAAAAACAATTAATAGAGAGCCACAACTTCAAAATCTGCACTTCAATGATCCAATCGTGAATAACATAAATTCCAATTCAAAATTTAATCAATATAATAAAATTGTCACCACTACACAACGATTACTTAACAACATTCCTGAGTCTATTTGTATTTTGTTTTTCAACAAACAGAGTGGGCCTTTATTTTCATTTTATCATAACACACGGAGGATGTTTGATAGGAAGTTTAAATCAATCATCGAGAAACAAACGAATAGGTCTGACATTAAACCGATCCATTATATTAGATCATTAAATGCACAAGAGATGTTTAACGATGAAATAGCACTTGAGTAGGTATATAGGGGGAGTTCTAACCCAGGTCCTCTCAGGGGGGGTGAGGCGCGCGGGGGATTACGGAGGCGCAGGGGAATGACATCACGCGGGACGGAGGGGATTTCGGCAGCGGCGCGTGTTAGATGTTTTATCGCAATATTGTATTACATGCCCGATTGATAAAATATTTATAAACAATATAAACAGTGGTATTCCTTAAGCAATATTGTATTATATATCTTAACGCGTTGGAACATGTTTTTGCAAAACAAAATGGCTCTCGCGGTACACTCCACCCCCACCCCACCCCCTCGCCTACAATATAGGTACCCACCCCCACCCCCACCCCCACTCCCTCGCCCTCGATATAAGTAATTGTAGATTCTTTCCCCGTTCGACGTATCCTTATCTCTCTCGCATTGGATTACACAGCATGCACATTTATAAACAATATAAATAAATGGTACCTCCCTGAATCGTCTTCCGCAATTTTTTCTCGGAAGGAATGCAATGCATATCAGCGCAGATGTTCGGCTGCTTTGTACCCTTGCTTCCACCGCTCGTATATCAGCGCCGATGTTCGGCTGCTTTGCGTTTTCGCGGTACATCCCTCACCCTTGATATAAGTAATTCTAGATTTTTTCCCGTTCGACGTATGCTTATCTCTCTCACTGAATTACGCAGCAGAGAATTTGTAAACAATATAAACAAATGACACTTCCCAGAATCGTCCTCCGTAATTTTTTCTCGGAAGGAATGCAACGCGTATGAGCGCCGATGTTCGGCTGCTTTGCACCCTTGCTTTCGTGGTACACCCCTCACCCCTGATATAAGTAATTCTAGATTTTTTTCCGTTCGACGTATCCTTATCTCTCTCTCATTGAATTATACATCATGCGAATTTATAAACAATATAAACAAATGGCACCTCCCAGAATCGTCCTCCGTAATTTTTTCTCGGAAGAATTGCGACGCGTATGAGCGCCGATGTTCGGCTGCTTTGTACCTTTGTTTCCTCCTTCATATATAAGAAGGATTGAAGCGCATCAAATCATCATAGTATGTGATTTGAACGCCCATCGACGTGTCGGTTGCAAAAAAAGTATAGCGGTGTTCCGTTAGAAAGATTTTTGCGCGATTTCACGTTCAAGATAGAGAACGGTATTGTTTATCGTGTGCAAAAGTCATCCGTAGAAAACTGTGACGTAGTGCTTTAAAAGTGTGAAAAAGACAGGAAAATGGAAAACGTCGAGCAGACCGAACGCGATCTGATGGAGGGATCTCGCCAAATTGCCACCTTGGGCGAGTATTTCGCGTGGCTGCAGCGTTGCGAGGAATTGATCCAAGAGCTCGAAGAACGCAGTCGTGTCAAGCGTCCGCTGCTCTCGATCGGAAACAGGCAATCTCTGGTGGCTAAAATCGCGCGATTAGAAGGTGCAAAGACTCGATTGCAGAGACGGTTTATTCCCAGTGGTGGTGATTACAGCGATGATAATAACGCTGAAAGACTCGTTTGGCGAGAGATCGATACCGCGTTCGACAGCCGTATTCTGACCGGTGCCGTGATTAATGCAAACTATATCGAACCTCGTCAATTTCTCGAGGATGCCGAAGACATCGTGCTCGAGCAAGTACAAGACGTTCTAAAAAGACACAACAGTGTAAAAGTGAACACTGTGTTTAATGGTGAATTTGTGTCGGGTGATAAGCGTGCGAATAAAAGTGTGAATACGAGAAACTGTGAACTCTTTCGCACATCGGATTTACGCGAGTGATTCGAGCGCCGCGTTATCGAGCCCACTTTAGCGTCTCTGGAAGAGTTTCAGGAACGCGATAGCGGCTGGGCATTGTCGCGAATACAGAATTTGACTGTTAATGTAAATAAATATAATCCAATGCGCGCGGGATGCCACATTAAATTGTCGCGGGAGATTATGATGAAAAGAGCGGTGGTTAACGTACAGTCTAAAGACAATGCGTGTTTCGCGTGGGCAGTGGTCGCCGCTCTATATCCCGCAGAAAGAAAGGTGGAACCTTTCGACCTTAAGGAGAATCATCGTATCCACCTTACGCGACAGTGCTGAATCTCCGGGACATTGAGTTTCCAGTAACTTTAAATCAAATTAAAAAATTTGAACTCGCAAACAGTATCTCGATCAACGTGTACGGCATCGAAAGCGAGAACATTGTTCCACTACGACTGACAGAGCAGAAGCGAGATAAACACGTGAATCTGCTATACGTGGAAGACGGCAATAGCGTCGGACATTTCGCGTGGATAAAAAATTTATCCAGGCTCGTGAGCTCGCAACTGAGCAAACACAACGGTCAAAGATATATCTGCGATCGGTATGTATATATTAATATAAAATAATTATAATTTATATAACAAATTGTTCAAAATTAAAAAATTTTTCTTTTACAGATGCATGCATTATTTTAGTTCAGATGACAAGTTGCAGTCGCATACGGTCGACTGCGGGGAGATGAATGACTGCGCTATCCGGTTGCCGAGCGACAAGGACAAGTGGCTCGAGTTCAACAATTACAACAGGAAAGAGCGGCTTCCATTCGTCGTGTACACCGACCTGGAATGCGTTCTGATCAAAACGGAGGAAGAACAACAACAACAAAAATTGTACCAGCATCATCGGGTATTTAGTATAGCGTATTATATGCATTGTTCGTACGATGAATCTTTATCGGCGTATCATTCGCGTCGTAGCGTCGATTGTATAGCGTGGTTCGTCGAAGATCTTAAAAATTTAGCGATTCGCGTTAAGAATATTTTAACGACCAATGTCCCCATGGTTAATTTAACGTCCGAAGAGTGTGAAAAATTTCACAACGCCACTCAATGCCATATATGCGAAAAACCGTTTGCGGAAGACGATACACGCGTTCGCGATCATTGTCATTTGACCGGGCGGTACAGAGGCCCCGCGCATTCAAATTGTAATTTAAATTACAAAGAATCTTTTTGTATTCCGATAGTTTTCCACAATTTATCCGGTTACGATTCGCATTTTATTATCGAGGAAATAGCCACAACATTCGAAGGGAGAGTCGAGTTACTTCCGATAACGAAAGAGAAATATATTTCTTTTACAAAAAATGTCAACCTTAAGGAAGGCGATTGGAAAAATAATGTAAAATTACGCTTCATCGATTCGTACAAATTTCTTACATCGAGTCTCGACAAATTGGCATCTTATCTAGACAAAGACAAGCTCAAAATTTTAAAATCGGAATTTCAAAATTTATCCGCGGAAAATTTCAGTTTATTAACGCGAAAAGGCGTCTTTCCGTACGAATACATCGACTCGGTAGATAGGTTGCGAGATACGCGTTTACCACCGCGCGAATCGTTTTATAGTTCCTTGACCGGTGAAACTATATCCGAGAGCGATTACGCGCACGCCGAGAACATCTGGACGCGATTCTCCATTCGAACGCTGGGCGAATACAGCGACATGTATCTCAAAATCGACGTCTTGTTATTAGCCGATATTTTCGAAAATTTTCGCGATAGCTGCATAAAAAGTTACGGACTCGACCCCGCGTATTACTATACTCTGCCCGGATACACGTGGGACGCCATGTTAAAGCATACAAAGATCACGTTTGATATTCATATTACAAAAGTAAATAAATTAAATCGATAATACAAAGGCAAATAAAAAAAGAAACATAATAGTCGCTCGCTGTGGATAACGTACAGATTCAAACTGTAATCCAAGGTGAAACGCAAATTTAAAAGCTCATGATCGATACCAAATTCGCATAAATATGACACGATTATACACATATCGGTTCCCAAAGTTAATAATTAAGATGTGAAGAATTACTCCGATGAATGGTAATAAATGGTTGTGTAAATGTCCGCAATCCTGCATGCTACTCACCAATGCTAAGCACATAGGTCGTGGCTGTGTAGAAAAAGCGTGGAAAGAAAAAAGATGGTATGCGCGTAGAGGACAGAGATACCGCATACATTCCACAATTCGCAATATCGTTGCAAAGATCCTTATGATGCAATTAAAAATTATTAGTTCCAAATCCAACTCAATTGTAATCTGAAAAATAAATCAAGCAGAGCAACACGCATTCTCGCAAACACATACACAAGCAGTGCAAAAAGAAAAAGAAAAGATAGCCAGAAAAATCGTTAGAGAACAAATTAATATGACAAATAAAATTTCTTAAAATAAAATACGTACAAGCATCAACGCAATATCGGAATAATCGCAATAAGAGAAGAGTAGAACAGAATTACTGAAAAGATGTAACAAGTCGTGTGTACTAAGCGAAGTGACGAAAGATACTGAGCCGCGAAATAACGGCGAGCAAGGCATGCCGATTAGGTGTATAGGGAAAGGGAAGGGGAGGGGAGGAAAGAGGGAATTTCAGGACCGGATAATGGAGAAAAATAATTCGGAGATAAATTGAATTAAAAATGCAGGGATTTAATGATGGGAAGATAGACTTTATTAAATTTATCCGTGTCATTCTGCACATTTAGACCGTTGTTTTGTCGTATAATATGGATCATTTCTGAGATACTCCTTCTGATAAACGAAATATCTTGATCCAAAATTTTAACATCATTCCATGCGAAATCATGTCCAATGAGTCTATGCTCAGATACGACCGAAAGATTTTCAGAAGGTCGATCGATATTGGATCGATGCTCGCGAACACGAGTAGAAATCTTTCTGCTCGTCTGCCCCACATATGATGCAGAGCAATCCATACAAGAAATTTTGTATACGACATTTGATTGACTATCTCTTGGCAGAGGATCTTTGTGCGTTTTAATGAAACAGTTTAGTTTATTTAAGACCACGTGGGCCAAGGATTTATTAAGATTGTCAGCAATATCTTTAAAGTGTTCGGAAACTCCTTTTATGTATGGAATGACAAAAAATGAAAGAGTTGGAGAAGGGGAGGGGGGGGTGGAAGATATGCCCTGAGTAGCTTGGTGATTATGAATCAAAAACTTGATTCTACATGTTATGGTATTAAAAATAAATTTATCCGGATAACCATTGTTGGAAAGGATTTCAAAAATGATGTTAAAATTCTTCTCATGATATCTGGGATGTGACAGTTTGAAAATTTTGTCAGTGAGACCAATAATGACTCCCTTTTTATGCGCCAACGGATGTTGCGAAAAGAAATTGAGAAACCTACCAGAAAAGGTGGGCTTCATATACCAGTCAAACTCAATACGGTTGTTATTGATAATGATTGTCACGTCTAAAAAATTGAGGCGATTATCATTTGCAATTTCCATGGTGAACTTCAACCTATCATGAAAAGAATTAAAGACGGACTTTGTGAGATTCAAAAAGGAGACAGGAGCAACCAAGGCAATATCATCCACATATCTGAAATAAAAAGGAAGGTGAAAAGGAAGCTGCGAAATAGCCTTTTCCTCCAAATCTTGGAGGACGAGATCCGCACAAATAGGAGAGAGAGGTGAGCCCATCGGTGTTCCAAAAATCTGTTTATAAATTTTATTGTTGAAGCTGAAAAAAGTGGAATTGAGAACCAATCTAAGTCCAATAATAAATTCGGCGAACGGGATCTTGATTTTATTTTTAATTAAATGCCATCTTTTTCCAACACTTCCAATGACAAGATCTGTAGGTACATTGGTGAATAAAGAGACGACGTCAAGTGAAATGAGTTTCAGATGGTCATCTATATAATAATTATTTATTTTGTTGACTAATTCGTAACTGTTGGAAATATGGCTGTCACAATGTGGAAGATTGTCGTGCAGGCAGTTATGTAAAAAAGTAGCAAATTTATGAAGAGGACTATTGATGGACGAAACAATGATTCTTAAAGGAGAATTAGGTTTGTGGATTTTAGGAAGGCCGTAAGCTCGAGGCAATACACCGTCACTGCAATACAAAGATCGTTTCTTGAGAGCCGAAATGTAATCCATCTGTTTCCATCTCTTCAATATCACATTCAGCTCGTTACATATTTTTCTGGTGGGATCTCCATCCACAATTTTATAAGTGTCTGAATCATTTAACAAAGCATTCATTTTAGCAATGTATGAATCTCTGTCGAGGACCACCGTAGCATTACCTTTGTCCGCTCTCGTTACAATCAAATCCGGATGATCCGTCAAAAAGGATTTACAAATTTTATTAAGTCTTAACACTTTACATTCAAACTCAGACAGGCATCCCGGTTCATTAATATAATTATCCAAACATTTGACCGTATGATTTCTAATGTGTTGAGAGACATCCGAGTCCATTCCCTTAACACCACATTCCACATATTTAATGAATTCAAGAACAGAGCGGCAAGATGTTTTGCCGTAAGGTAAGCTAAATTTATCGCCTAATTGTAGCAGGCACTGTACCTCTAAAGGAATGCTCAAAGAAGAAAGATTAATAAACCATTTCTGATTAACAGAATTTAAAAAAGAAGGACCAGAATCGAAGGAAGGAGAATTAATGTTGGTAGAGTTAATAGAAATTTTAAGAGAGGCAGAAAGGGGTGTATGAGTGGTGGAAAAATTGAAATCTATCTTCGAAATTGCATCTTTATTAGAGGTGGTATGGGATCTTAATTTTCTCTTAGAGTCTGTGGAACTGGCATTTGACGGAAGGTCGCAAAAGTAAGAAAAAGAACGAGATGCAGGTCTAAATCTGTGACTTCTGGCTAACATCAATCTAAGTTTACCATCAAGTTTCAACCATATTTGATCCATATTATACGACAAAACAACGGTCTAAATGTGCAGAATGACACGGATAAATTTAATAAAGTCTATCTTCCCATCATTAAATCCCTGCATTTTTAATTCAATTTATCTCCGAATTATTTTTCTCCATTATCCGGTCCTGAAATTCCCTCTTTCCCCCCCTCCCCTTCCCTTTCCCTATACACCTAATCGGCATGCCTTGCTCGCCGTTATTTCGCGGCTCAGTATCTTTCGTCACTTCGCTTAGTACACACGACTTGTTACATCTTTTCAGTAATTCTGTTCTACTCTTCTCTTATTGCGATTATTCCGATATTGCGTTGATGCTTGTATGTATTTTATTTTAAGAAATTTTATTTGTCATATTAATTTGTTCTCTAACGATTTTTCTGGCTATCTTTTCTTTTTCTTTTTGCACTGCTTGTGTATGTGTTTGCGAGAATGCGTGTTGCTCTGCTTGATTTATTTTTCAGATTACAATTGAGTTGGATTTGGAACTAATAATTTTTAATTGCATCATAAGGATCTTTGCAACGATATTGCGAATTGTGGAATGTATGCGGTATCTCTGTCCTCTACGCGCATACCATCTTTTTTCTTTCCACGCTTTTTCTACACAGCCACGACCTATGTGCTTAGCATTGGTGAGTAGCATGCAGGATTGCGGACATTTACACAACCATTTATTACCATTCATCGGAGTAATTCTTCACATCTTAATTATTAACTTTGGGAACCGATATGTGTATAATCGTGTCATATTTATGCGAATTTGGTATCGATCATGAGCTTTTAAATTTGCGTTTCACCTTGGATTACAGTTTGAATCTGTACGTTATCCACAGCGAGCGACTATTATGTTTCTTTTTTTATTTGCCTTTGTATTATCGATTTAATTTATTTACTTTTGTAATATGAATATCTCTCCGCATTGAAAATGATCTGGATATGATCGAAACGTTTGCGAATTAATCTTTTGAACTTTAACTGTTTTTTATGATAATTAACTTACACATTGATTTTTACTCTTTGATGTGCCTCAATTACACTTCTGTCTCTACCATCTGATTTTTGGACACATTAATGAGTTTGAATTATTTTGATTTATTTTTGTACGATTATTTATTTTGAAAGATTTGTGATTTGACATCAAAACTGTGTGGTTTTTCTTTGCCTAATTTGTATTCTTGATTTTTAGAATTTTTTTCTCACAGCCACCAATTTGACATATTATTCGATTTTTATTTAAATACATATATAGTATTATTGAAAGAAATATTAATAAACACTGTATATAAATTAAATCATATTGTCCTTATGTATCCAAGAGTTGTGCGAATTGTCTAATCCAAGCCATTTCACGTAAACCTCGTCACCTCTCCTGCGCAGTATTTTCTCCACGAGATACACGTCGGGATAATTCGCGCGATGCAACTCGTGCTCGTAGAACGCTCCAGTGATAGGTTTTTTGCGATAATCCTCGAGTAGATAACTCACGGGATTAGTATGCTGCACTTTTACAATTGTAAACACCTCGGTTGTCCAATTTGGCGTGTAACCCTTCTCGAAAACTGTCTTGTACTTGCTAACGCGTACCGAGTCACCTACTTTGAATTTCGCCGGACCCGCGATATTTACACGGTTGTATACAGTAGCCAAGAATCTCTCGGCGATCGCGGGGGTAACGTCGACGGGTCGCATACCGATCGTTCGATGCTTGCGCGCGTTGTAATCCGATACGAGTCCCGGCAACGCCTTGACCCACTTGTAAGATCCGTTCAACGTAAACATCTTCCACATGTCGTCTTTTAGCGTGCGATTGAATCGCTCGACGATCGATGCCTTCAATACCGAATACGTAGAATAATGATTTATGCCGTGTTTTCGCATGAGCCGTTGCACGTCGGCGTTATAAAACTCCTTCCCCATGTCGGTCTGTATGTTTTTCGGACACCTCTCGCTATCTCGAATTATCTCGGCGATAACGTCAGCTGTCTCGCTTCCGCCTTTACTCTTGAGCGGTACGGCCCACGCGTGCTTGCTCAACGCATCGATGACTGTGAGTATGTAGTTGTAACCTCTGTTGAAACGAGAATACGGACGCATCTCGACAATGTCGGCTTGCCACAGATCATCGTATCCTCGCACTATTACGTGTCTTCGGGGGAAATTTTTTCTCGCCGGTGCGTGCAGTTCGTTCATCAACTGCAGTTTCTCTAAACTATGTTGTTTCTTCGCTTCCCCGGTTATTCCCGATCGTCGGCCCATCGTTGTTTCGATTCGTCGATCGAATTAGCCGTTCAATAGCCGTTCGTAGCCGTTCAATTGCCGTTCGTAGCCGTTCAATTGCCGTTCACTGCCGTTCGATTGCCGTTGCTGACCCGTTCAATAGTCGTTTGATTGCCGTTGCTGACCCGTTCGATTGCCGTTTATAGCCGTTCCTTAGCCGTTCACTGCCGTTCAATTGCCGTTCACTGCCGTTCTTGATCCCTTTGTTGGCGCGATTGACCCTGTTGATAGTCGTTTTTAAGCAGTTCGTAGCCTCGTTCGCAGTCGTTTCTGACCCGTTCGTAGCCTCGTTGACAATCGTTTTTGACTCGTTCGTAGCCGTTGTGGACTTGTATGCCGCCTCGTATGTAGCCGTTCCTGACGTGTTCATAGCCTTGTTCGCAGCCGTCCTTGAGATGCTCGTAGCCTCGTTCGCAGCTGTTCTTGAATCATTCATAGCCTCGTTCGAGACCGTTTCCTCTTCGATCACTGCCACTCATTATAGCTCGATAATCGTCGGATAATCGTTCGTAGCCGTTCGGTAAACCTTTCTAGATGTTTAATAATTGTACAATAGTCGCTCCTTAGCCGTTCACTATAGCACATTACAGATTGATAGCCGTTTCTGAATTAGCGTTAATCGTACGACGAAGCTCGTTTATCGCAGCCTGCAAAGCTCGCAGGTCCTTCTCGAACGCAGTCAGCTTCTCGTCTGATTCTTTCCGTTGATTTTTCAACGTTTTAACGCATTCTTCCACGTACAGTTTGTTGACAGCATCGGTATCAGCCTCAGGTTGCGCTACACGGCGAATCTTGCGCGACCTCGCGTCATAGTCCGTTGCGACGCGACACAGAGCGTTTTGACGCAAGTAACTCGTCACCAATTTACCTCAATGATCGCTCGTGCTGATTTCTTCGTTTCTCCAATAATCTTCGAATAATCCAAATTTGTTGATAGGCATTGTTTTTCGATGCGAGTGACGTCGATCGACTGATTAGTTTCGTCGAGGCGCCGTTTAATTTATAATAATACCGGCTTCGCGAAGTTCCTCTATGATCGACAAGATCTCGTTGTCGTGAGCGTTGTGGCCAGCTCGACGCGAAGCATCGAGCAATCGCAGGCGATCCACTAGCTCGTTGGAATCGTCCCAGTGCACGTAATCGATCTTATTGTCGGTTAGCGTCATCGCGCGAGGCGTGAATACTCCCGTTCCCGTTTTTTTCTTTTTCGATTCGAACGACATCAACGGCGCGATTATTTGTTTATACTTGTATCCCTTGTTGCTCTTTAATTGACCTTGCGCATTATATCGACGTTTATGCGCACTCGTCGCCATTAATATGCTCTTATATTTTTGCGCATCGTCCTCAGTGTATATGGCGTCATTGGGAATTCTCATGAAGATCAACTCGTATAATCCCGGTGTACCGATGTATCTTACATTGTCTATGATTATAGTCATCTTTGTCAATGCCGAATCGTTTGTTACCGAGACGCATTCCATTCTCGTCGAAATAGACGCCGTACACTTGATCGATCGCGTTTTTTTTTCTTTCGTCACCGCTAAGAAGAGCGCCCATGTATTTTGCCAGTGGTCTCAAGTTCTCTCGTAACACTTCTTGACCTTCCGACGTTTGTAACATGTTTCGAACGGATGTTTCGGGCGGATTGCCCGTAGTTTCGAAAACATCTTCGATCGCGAGTGATTCGGGTATCGCGAGTTGCGCGATTTTCGGCGCGAACGGTGTGGAGGTTATCGGCGGTTCATCCGACAAAGTCTCCGATAGATCGGATATACGCGACATCGATAAACGTTTCGCCTTCACCGGTCGTTTCCTCTTTTTCGGTGTCGCATCCTCCTCCTCCTCCTCCTCCTCCTCTTCCTCTTCCTTATATCGCTTGATGGATAACGTTTTAATTATAGCGTTAGCGTTACTCTCCGGCTCTTTTTTCACCGCGATTGCGCTAGAGTTGTCGACGATCTTTTGCAGCGGCTCGATAATAGGTCTAAAATGAGTCGTGACCGCGATATCTTCGTCGATCTTACCGGTCTTCAAAGCGCGATGTTTCTTGCGGATCGATTCGCTCGTTTTCTCAATCTCCCGCGCAATCTTTTCACGCTCGCGAATATTATCGTTTCCAGCCATGTTGACGGAACGTCGAGCGTTTCACCCTTCTCGACGGAATGTCGACAGCGACTAATCGTTTCGCGGTATCGCGAATACGTTAAATCCTTTTCTGTATCGCCCGTTCGTAAGCGCGCTGTCCTTATCAATCACTAGGAATCCATACTTTTGCTGCCAACAAGTACGGCATAATTCACTGAAATCCTCGTACGATATATCGGTATTCACGTGATCGTTGTACACGTGTTTCAAATTTGTACCGTCCTGTTTAAACAAGATCAGCAGGTTCGCGTGTCGCGTATAAGATGTTTCGGTATTCTCGCGTACGTCTGACAAAGATAGAAGCAGTCGACGTTCGAGTGACGACCCATTGAGAAGTACTCTCTTATCGTATCTTGCTTGTCGCACGCCACGTCATCGAAGACAAAAATCGAGTTTGGACGTGCCTCGCATGGTGGAATGACGTCACTGTTATTCGAGAACGTAAAATAGCCGATTTCGTCGATCGGCGTCAATAAATTCTCCAGATATCGATATTTCGGCTGTTGCAGCGACTTTGAGTACACGTACACGTTCTCGAAACGTACACCGTGTGGACTTTCCAGTAGACTTATCAAAACGTTGGTTTTACCACAATTCGAGGGACCGCAAACGATCGCGCGTATAGTAGTCGGTAACATCGTACCGTGTCTGCGCATCTCCGCGTTGTCCCCCATCGAGCGTAATCTGTCGTCGCAATTCATCACGCGTATCGTCAAAGGCTGTCGTACGAACCGCATGTTTTCTGTTTTGAACCACTTTTGCGAATGATCGCGAGGGGAGGCCTATTTATAGAGGTGTCGCGACTCGAAACCGCTCAGTATCAAAAATGTTTCTCCTTCTGTCGGACGAGAGAGACATTCTCGGACTTACCACCAAACAATTGCAGTATATTCCGAAGATTCTTTTACTGGAAAATTTCGGTGATTACGTGGAACGATTGTGGGACAAGCTTCTTGAATATATAAAGGCTGATCCGGAGGTTCGACAATATCGTTCGTGCATGCGACATTACAACCAGCCGTGGCAGCGAACGCACATTGACGGTCCGCCTCCGTTGATAAAAGATTGCTACGTATGTCAGCGAGAATCGTAAGAGGCAGCGGTCTCTTAAATCGTGCGATAAACGCGCTTCCGATCGAATTCCATATTCCCGGCTATCAGTTTTGCGGCCCAGGCACGCGGTTGCGGAAGCGATTAGCCAGAGGCGATCGAGGTATAAATTTATTGGACGCGGCGTGTCGCGAGCACGATATAGCGTACTCTCGGAGCAACGATCTCACCGAGAGACACGCGGATAAGATCGCCGAGAAAGCGCGAAATCGTATCGGTGCGAGAGATTCGACTCTCGCTGAGAGAGTCGCCGCCACAGATGTCTGGGCGGCGATGAAAGCCAAGACGAAGCTCGGTATGGGCCTGAAGAGGACGAAGACGAAGAAGAAAACTGCGAAGAAACGGATACTTCCGGTAGCGAAATGTGGCGGCGTATTGCCAATTCTACCAATGCTGGGTGCGCTCGGATCCCTGATCGGCGGAGCGGCGGGTGTAGCGAAGGTGGTGAACGACGGAAAAGCCGCGCAACGTCAGATGCAAGAGATGCTATGTCACAAGCGCGCCATGGAAGGTCGCGGATTATACCTCGCTCCTTACAAACACGGACGAGGAGTCTCAACGAGAAGAAGAAAAAAAAAACGTCAAAGAGACGTTAAAAATGCTACAGGGCGCAACTACCAACGTACAATTGCTACAACTGGTGAAACGTATGCGCATTCCATATTTTAGAGGCGTTTTCATGCGCGACTCTTTACCGATCGGTGGTATTTATCAAAACGAGAACGGCATCGTAAATTTAGATAGCGTCGAAGGACCGGGTACTCATTGGGTAGCGTACGCAAAGAGGGATGATCGCGTCGTATATTTCGACAGTTTCGGCAATCTTCGACCTCCCAAGGAACTTGTGCGATATTTCGGACGAAACGTAACGAAGATACAGTACAATCACACGCCTGTTCAAACTTACGATCAGAGCATCTGCGGACAATTGTGCTTGCAATTTCTTCGAACGGTCGATGCGTGCGAATTTAAAGACGGATATCGCGCTATTTAACTCAGTATTCGTTCAACAGTTTTGTCGACATGTCTATGACATTCACGTTGACTGGGAAGAGTAGCGTTCTCGCGGCAAATTTCTTTCCCACTGTAGACTTGAGCGACGATGAATACGAACTCGGTCTAACGGATTTTGAGACTTATCACACGATACCGAACGTGAATTCCTCGAATAATAAATTTTACTTTGGCAAAGACGACGCGGAAATTACGATTCCCGAAAGATCGTACGAGTTGCGAGATATACATGAATTTTTGAAACGTGCAATTTTACGGAAACATCGCGATAAGAAACACATTGACGGCGATGACTACGAAGATGGCGAATATCCGATAGTGCTCCGCGCTAATTACAATACAATGAGAAGCGAAATCAAATGCGCATACAGATTAAACTTTAGCAAACCCGACAACATTGGATCGCTGCTAGGATTCTCGAATCGTATTCTCGAGCCGGGAAAATGGTACGAATCGAACATGCCGATTAACATTATCAACGTTAATATTATCCGCGTAGAATGTAACGTGACCGCGGGCGCGTACAACAACGGAAAACTCGTTCATACGATACACGAATTTTCACCGAGGGTACCGCCGGGATATAAGATATCGGAAACGCCGGCGCAGATCATA